>NW_025892248.1:124958-133858 GCF_002878395.1 Capsicum annuum | reverse complement strand
TCAAATCCAACAATAATAAAGAGCAACCCAACTAACTCCTCGTCACTTTGTGTGTCTTTTTTGCTACTTGAATCGAGAGAGGGAGAATGATGACAACGACGATGAGCCATGCTAATCACGTGTTGTTTAAGTTCCTCAACGATTTTGCACATGATATCATTTTGAGCGATGGATTATGTCAAGGCACACGTAAGCTGTAAAATCTCCTGCGGCATAGCAACAAGCTGAACATGATCAATCTCCTCAGCCTAACGTGAGGAACTAATACCTCGCAATCCTGACTGAATGCGTCACAATTCATTCTGATAGCCTATTCTATAGATTCTCTCCCTTTGTCTTCCCCCATCATTTTTTGGGTCTAAATTTGAGAAGCTTCCTTCTGTGTAGGTGTGGTTGGGCCGAACTCAGACCAGCAGCATTCATAATCATTCTGCATATTAAAAAAAATGTTAGTAAATTTTACTATTACTAAGCAAGGTAAAGCATAACGAAGAAAAGAACAATAACAATAACAATAACAAATACTATGACTATCAAGGCAAGAAAACAAAACAAGAATGAAACAGAAAAAAAAAAATCACCTAGAGCTAATACATGATAAAATGTTGTCATATCAGCATTCACTTGTATGAAGTTCATCATATCATTCTTAATCCACAAATGACCAAAAATAATTTTTCAGAATGATGTGAAGCAAATTCCGTACATAAGATTGTTTCCACTAAACTTAGAAAGATCACAACATATAAAATCACATAATATATTCATCATTTACAGTCTATAAACTGTTATCTCAATCAGACACATGATATTATATGATTCAGCATAGAATATTATGAATGATCGTTGTATTAGAATCAAACAACACTACACGAGCAAACTCTGTGGCCAGTTTCTTACCGCAAAATGTGCTGACCGAGGAACGAAGGATTAGTCTCAGTCTCACGGCTGCCGGCTGTGAGGATACCTTGGGAAACCAAAAAAAAAAACAAAGTGCATTCGATAATAATTCAAAACAGATTGACATTTTGAGTAAATTTTACTATAACTTTGTAAGTAGATTTTTTAACTTACATTGGCATTTTCAGCCTTTAGGTCAACCCGTACATCTGACTCCGACTCTATCGACCTTTCCCTAATATGTTGATCTAAAGATTATCACATAATCCATGTTAATCTTTCGAAACACTTTTTTGAAAATATAAAGATTATCACATAACTAGTGAGACAGTTGAAACAGGCAAACCGGCAAAGAGAAAATAGAATTACCATTTACAGAATGTTTTGGTCGAAGTCAACAAAATAAATATACTAATCTATGATCTAAAAAGTACTATTGACGGAGAGATTTTTTCCAATTTATCTTTGGCTAGAAAAATGTGTACGCAACCTAAAAAATATATAACAAAAATAACGATAATAAAATATCAAGGTGAACGAATTAAATAAAGCAACATTGAAATTTTTCGTTATTGAAAGGGCACCCAACGAGCTATATACATACACACTTTGTTTTTTGTGTTATACGAAGTATAATTTTTTGACGAAAAAATCAATTGAGTTCTCTTCTACTAGCTCTGCCGCTAACAAATATATATTTGTGAAAGATTAGTAAAAAGTTTGATTAATTAGACAAGTTACGTTGCACGTTTTATTTTCAGCTTTGTTGATGCTAAAAGTTAAGTGTAGTTTCCGTTTGTCTATATTTTTTAAAAGATTTTTTTTTTTAATTTGTTTTTTGAAAAAAAAAAAAGAATTCAAAACATTATTTATTAGCAGAATTTGATTAGTGTATGAAAAATATTTTGTTAGGAAAGACGAGCACACAATTAAACGGAAAATACCTAAGACTAAACTTTCCCTTTCAACTTGAACCAAGAGGAGACAAATAAACCCTAACAAAATAGAGTAATATACAACAAACAACTCAACCAAATGAAACAAGACAAGAATAAAAGCAATCACACGAGACACAAGATTTATGTGGAAAACCCTTCAGTGTGAAGAGTAAAAAACCACGGGACCAAAACCTCCACTATAATCACCAAAGAGTTACAATATTGTCCTCCAAAATGTCCACCAAATAAGTGCCAAACAACAAGACACAATACATAATCCACAGCACCAAACACTAGAGAAATAAATGAGTGAAAGTACAAAAAATGCAGCTACTATTTGGGAATAAAGAACAGGAGATACAGGCCACCAAATCAAGATCCGTCAGTTCTTAATCAAATATTGAGATTAGAGGAACAAGCATTCCAAAAATCATCTCAATCGGAGAAGAAACGAAGCGGGAATCACAATTTGAAGTTGACAGCTGTGGCTGAAATTTAGGTGCGAAAATCAGCTTTGTTTTTCTCTCTTTGGCTGCTGAAAACTCTCTTTCTGTGATGGTGAATAAGACCTAAAAAGATCAATATATATTTCCCATAGTAATGGGCCTATGAAAAAAAGTGGTTTGGTCCAAATTGGGCTTCATTTATCCACATAGGAAGGGAAAAAGACCCAATAACCCAACAATTCTCCCCCTCCCAACTATGTGGAAGAGACCGCCATCCCGACGATCATGCAATAATCTTCAAACTTCCCTTTTGAAAAAGCTTTATTCATCATATCGGAACCATTATCATCCGTATGAATCTTCTCAAGTTCAAGCAACTTAGAATCTAACACATCCCGAATCCAATGGTATCTCACATCAATGTGTTTAGACCTACCATGAAATGTAGAATTCTTGCCAAGATGTATGTCACTTTGACTGTCGCAATGAAGGACATACCTCTCTTGGGCACAACCAAGTTCCCTCAATAATCTCTTCATCCAAAGCAATTCTTTACAAGCTTCAACGGCAGCAATAAACTCAGCTTCTGTAGTAGATAGAGCAACACATTTTTGCAACCTAGATTGCCAAGACACAGCTCCCCCTGTAAAAGTAATCAAATACCCTGAAGTAGACTTACGAGTATCAACATCACATGCCATATCTGAATCAGTATAACCACAAAGACTAGGCTTCCCTGTACCAAAACACAAACTCAGACTAGAAGTGTCACACAGATATCTCATAATCTACTTCACAGCATTCTAATGTTCTCTTTCCGGATTAGAAAGAAAACAACTAACAACACCAACAACATGAGCAATATCCGGTCTTATACAAACCATTGCATACATCAAACTACCAACAGCTGAAGCATAAGGAACTTTCTTCATATCTTTCTTCTCATCATCACTGGAAGGACACTGCTTCGTGCTCAACTTGAAGTGCATAGCTAAAGGTGTACTGACAACCTTAGCCTTGTCCATGTTAAACCTTCGAAGTACTTTTTGAATATACTTCTCTTGTGATAACCACAACTTCTTGGCCTTTCTGTTATGGACAATCTGTATGCCAAGAATCTGCTTTGCTGGTCCTAAGTCTTTCATAGAAAAAGACTTACTCAACTCTAGCTTCAACTTTTGAATCCTGCAAGCATTATGACCAACAACAAGCATGTCATCAACATAAAGCAACACAATAATAAAGTCATCATTAGAGAATTTTTGCACATAAACACAATGGTCTGAAGTAATCTTCTTGAAGCCCTACTGACTCATAAAGGAACTAAACTTCCTGTACCACCTAGGAGCTTGTATTAAACCATAAAAGATCTTCTTTAATTTACAAACATAATTCTCTTTTCCCTTGACTTCAAAACCTTCGGGTTGCTCCATATAAATTTTTTCATCTAAGTCACCATGGAGAAAAGCAGTTTTAACATCCATTTGCTCAACCTCTAAATCTAGACTTACAGCTAAGCCTAGAACCACACGAATGGATGACATCTTCACAACTGAAGAAAATATCTCATCAAAATCAACTCTCTTTTTCTGGTTAAATCCTTTCACAACTAGTCTAGCTTTGTACCGTGGAATTGGATTACCATCTTCATGCTTTACCCGAAAAACCCACCTATTTGTCAAAGCTCCTTTTGTCTTTAGGCAGCTTAACCAAATCAAAGGTATGATTATCTTACAAAGATTTAATTTCATCTTCCATAGCATCAAACTACTTTTCTTTTTCTTCACTTTTCATGGCCTCATCAAGACTCGCAGGTTCTCTTCCGTCAGTCAAGAGTACATACTCACTAGGAGAATAACGAGATAAAGGTATTCTCTCTTGTAGATCATCTAAGAGAACTCTCTGGAGCATCAACAACTGGTTGCTGATCAACCATATCAACTTGCACTGGAGCATCAATAACTTCTTACTGGTCATTCTGAACATAATCATCATCTTCATTATCAACTTGATTTTCATAATCATGAAGATTTTCTTCAAGAGCAGTAGTCAAAGGAACTGGATCAACATCAACTAGGCTCTCACTACTTGAGAATCAACCTTCTCAGCTTTGTCAAAATCTTCAATTGTTTGGTCTTCAAAGAACACAACATCACGCCTTCTAACAAGTTTCTTCTCAACTGGATCATAGAAACGATAGCCAAATTCATCTTGACCATAACCAATGAAGATACACTGTCTAGTTTTAACATCCAACTTTGACCTTTCATCCTTAGGAATATGAACAGAAGATTTATACCCAAAAACTCTAAGATGATCATAAGAAGCATTCTTACCAGACCAAACTCTGTCAGGGACATCACCATCCAAAGAAATAGTAGGAGATAAATTGATAACATAAGCAGCAGTATTAAGTGCTTCTGCCCAAAAGGAATCTGGCAACTTAGCATCTGAAAGCATACATCTAACCCTCTCAACTAGAGTTTTGTTCATCCTCTCTACTAAACCATTCAACTGAGGAGTTGTTGGAGGAGTTTTCTGATGCCGAATACCCTTCTCTCTGCAATATCTATCAAAAGGACCAATATACTCACCACTATTATCTGAATGGATGCATTTCAATTTCTTCCATGTCTGTCTTTCAACCAAGGCTTGAAAATTCTTGAACACATCAAGTACTTGATCCTTGAAATTCAAAGAAAATACCCAGAGTTTGCGAGAATGATCATTAATAAAAGTTACAAAGTAAAGTGCACCACCATAAGACCTTTCTTTAAAAGGACCAAACAAATCAGAATGCACCAACTCCAGCAAATCAAGCTTTCTTGAAGGCGGATGACTCTGAAAAGAAACTCTTTTGTGTTTACCGGCTAAGCAATGAACACACTTCTTCAACTTTGCTTATTTTACTCAAGAAAGCAAATTTTTCTTAGCCAAACTATCAATCCCCTTCTCACTCATATGACTCAACCTTCTATGCCACAACTCTGATGAAGTATCATTCTCCACCAAGTTTATCAAGCCTTTAGAAGTAGAGCCCTGAAATACGTACAAGTTAGATAACTTGTCACCTCGAGCCATAATCATCGAACCACTAGTAAGCTTCCACTTTCCAAAACCAAGGATATTAACATAACTCTTATTATCAAGACTTCCTACAAAAATCAAATTCAGGCGAACATCTGGATCATGCTTGACATTATTGAGAACTAGTTTGGAAACATTGTTACTTTTCAAACAAATTGTGCCAATGCCAAGTACTTTAACTTCATTATTATTGCCCATTTTCAACATCCCAAAATTACCTGAAATATAAGAAGAAAATAATTCCTTCTTTGGCGTAACATAAGAAGTAACACCAGAATCCACAAACCAGCTAGACTCATCGCGAACAAGATTAATGGCATTCTCACCACAAGCAACAAGAAGATCATCATTAGCAACAACAGCAACACAATTTTTATAATCGCCTTCTTTCTTTTGTCGTCTTATATATGCCCCTTTTTGTTGCAATAGTCAAATGTAACATTCTTGAATTTAGACCTTAACTTGCTTCTACTTTTATCTCTATCATTTGAATCTCTGGACTTGTTTCTCCCTCTCTTTTCAGTAACCGAAACATCAGAGTGTGAAGATGAAGAAGACGAGGCCTAAGATCTTCTTCTCATCTCTTCATTCAAGACACTACTCTTAACATATTCCATAGTTACAATACCACCAGGAGCAGAATTAGTCAAAGAAACTTGAAGAGTTTCCCAAGATTCAGGTAGAGTATTAAGAAGCCAAAGTCCCTGAATTTCTTCATCGAACTTTACACCCATTCCGGACAGCTGGTCAAGGACACCCTGAAAATTATTTATATGATCAGAAATAGGACTACCCTCTTTATACCTGATATGCATCAATTGCTTAAGCAGGAACAACTTTTTATTACCAGTCTTCGAAGCATAAAGTGTCTCGAGCTTGTCCCACAAACTTCTAGCATGTGTATCATTCACAATATGATTTCTAACATTATCTTCAACCCATCGTCTGATATAGCCACAAAACTGTAAGTGCTCAAATCCCAATCCTCATCTGTCATGGATTCAGATTTAGTAGATGCAAACACAGGTAGATGGATTTTCTTGACAAATAGAAGATTTTTCATCTTGCCTTTCCAAGTATGATAGTTACTACCATTCAAACACATCATCTTGCTCATATTTGCCTCCATCATTCAAATCGACAAACAACAACAATCAACTCTCTTTACCACTTGTTAAAAAAGATGGGTACACAATCAAAGAGCCCGACAGGGTAGCAGCGAAAAATACCCAAGACTTAACTTTTCCTTTCAACTTGAACCAAGAGGAGACAAATAAACTCAAGAAAAATAGAGTAATATACAACAAACAACTCAACCAAATGAAACAAGACAAGAATACAGGCAATCACACGAGACACAAGATTTACATGGAAAATCCTTCAGTGTGAAGAGTAAAAAACCACGAAACAAAAACCTCCACTATAATTAACAAAGAGTTACAATATTGTCCTCCAAAATGGACACCAAACAACAAGAAACAATACATAATCCACAGCACCAAACACTAGAGAAATAAAGAAGTGAAAGCATAAAAAATGCAGCTACTGTTTGGAAATAAAGAATAGGAGCTACAGGCCACCAAATCAAGCTCCGTCAGTTCCTAATCAAAGATTGATATGAGAGGATCAAGCATTCCAAAAATCAGCTCATTCGGACAAGAAACGAAGTGAAAATCGCAATTTGAAGTTGACAGCTGTGACTGAAATTTAGGTGCGAAAATCAGCTTTGTTTTTCTCTCTTTGGCTGCTGAAAACTCTCTTTTTGTGATGGTGAATAAGACCTAAAAAGATCAATATATATACCCCATAGTAATGGGCCTATGGGTAAAAGTGGGATGGTCCAAATTGGGCTTCATTTATCCACATCGGAAGGAAAAAATACCCAATAACCCAACATATTTATGTCTCAAAATCTGACTCAAACCAAATTTTTGGTGAAGCTTTTTTTTCTCACTTACAAACCTTTATCTTCTTTCAAGTAAATGCATGTTGTCCAAACAACAAGTTTCAAAAACTATTTTTAACACAATATATATATATATATATATATATATATATATATATATATGCATAACACGAATGCTGACTCTGCCTCATAGATACCCCGTAAAATAGTCAAATATGTGTAAATTATTAACTTGGATGTCACTGTAGACATTGAAATTTTTTGGCCACTCAACCTAAACCCTAAGTTACGCTTATATAAAGGGGGCAAATATCCCTTCCTTTAACGAGGCATCTCCAGTATCCCACAAATCCACGGGATATTCACAAAGAGATCAAAGATCTGAAAAGTCCCAATAAATTCATGGGATATTCATAAAGATCAAAACCCTCTCTTCTTGATAATCAAATACATCAAGAAGACAAACCCTCCTTTCATGGAGATCAAATCCAAATGTTCCTACGTTCGAGAAATATGTCACTAATGGCCCTCGAATTACGGAGAAATTCATATTCAAATCTTCATACATTCGACAAATATGCTACTGACGACCCTCGAATTATGGAGAAAATCAAGAGAGAAGAATCGAGGGAGGAACAGATTTGTACCCGCATCGTTTATCAATAAAACTGTTATTTTTTCATATTTTTATTTGTGGTTGACGTTTATTTTTCATGAATTAAATTATGATGGAAACAAATTGGCACGCTCAGTGGGACCAAATCTTCCCTTCATCTCTTCTCTCATAAATCAAATATAAATCAAATATGCAAATCTGTAGCCGCAGGATCGTAAAGATGGAAGCGGTATTTCAAGACTCGTCTTGTGTTTCATAAGTCTACACTCTGACAAGCCTTGAAGCAGGGGCATTTGTAGACATTGAAATTTTCTGGACTCTACAAAAAGAGTTCAATTTTGGTTAGAGTTCTTGGGGGCTACTTTACCCTAAATCTAGCTTGATGGTTACTCAACCTAAACCCTAAATTACGTCTATATAAAGGGGGCAAATATTCCTTTAAAGATGCATCTCTAGTATCCCACAAATTCACAAAGAGATCAAAGATCTGAAAAGTACCAATAAATTCATGGGATATTCATAAAGATCAAAACCCTCTCTTCTTGATAATCAAATACATCAAGAAAACAAACCCTCCTTTCATGGAGATCAAATCCTAATGTTACTACATTCGATAAATGCGCCACTAACGGCCCTCGAATTACGGAGAAATTCATATTCAAATCTTCATACATTCGAGAAATATGCTGCTGACGGCCCTCGAATTACGGAGAAAATCAAGAGAGAAGAATCAAGGGAGGAACAGATTTGTACTCCCATCGTTTATCAATAAAACTGTTGTTTTTTCATATTTTTATTTGTGGTTGAAGTTTATTTTCCATGAATTAAATTATGTTGGAAACAATCACAACAAAAAAATATTGATAATATAAATTTTATTCTACACTATCGGTGTACATAACTTTTATGGCCTCGTAACAACAATACTAACTCCGCCTCTGCAAATACTCGTAAAATAATAAAATACGCGCAAACTAGTCCGAATGACACCAAAGTTTTATTCTACA
>NW_025892248.1:120039-121958 GCF_002878395.1 Capsicum annuum | reverse complement strand
AAATACAGTGAATTATCAAATAAATTAAAAAGATACTAAAAAATGAGTTGTTCAACATAACAAAAAGTTACGTTCTTAACTTTTTTATATCAGTGGTCCCCACCCACAATTCCTTGTTCCACAAATATCCCATCACTTCTACTTTTTCCTCTTTTTACATATAATAATTATGAATTTTTTGATTAGTTAAATTTATTTATATTTTACATGTAGTTCAAATAATCTATTTTTTTCGCTATGTAATAAATTTTTACGTTTTACATAAAAAAATTTAAAAATAGAATTATCAATTACCTCATTAACTTAACAATTTTCTTATATTTATTCTATATCAAAAAATAATCATTTCTATCCTTAATTATTCTATTTCTCTCAAAAGAAAATTATTTGAGTTTTTCTTTACTCTAAAATAGTGAAATGTTGAATTATCGTCGATCAAATATGCTACTATATACAATAATTATATTTTTTTGGTGTGTTGAAAATATGAAATTAATTTTTTCGGATAGTGATTCATCGTAGTTTTTGATTAGTGTTTCGATTAGGATATTGAGGAGACTCACATGCACAAATACGTTTCATATTATAATTAATGGAGTAAAAAATCACAATTTAATTTAGGAACACTCCTAAATTAATATAAGAAAATATATTTTTTTAGGAATACTCCTAAAAAAATATAATTCTTGTGTATAGTAGCATATTTGATCGACGATAATTCAAAATTTCACTATTTTGAAGTAGAGGAAAACTCAAAAGTATAATTTTTTTAAAGAGAAATCGTATAATTAAGGATAGAAGTGATTATTTTTTGATATAGAATAAATATAAGAAAATTGTTAAGTTAATGAGGTAATTGATACTTCTTTTTTTAATTTTTTTTTATGTAAAACATAAAAATTTATTAGAAAAAATAATTTATTTGAACTACATGTAAAATATAAATAAATTTAACTAATAAACAAATTCATAATTATCATATGTAAAAAGAGGAAAAAGTTGAAGTGATAGGACATTTGTGGAAAAAAGAATTGTGGGTGGGGGACCACTGCTATTAAAAAGTTAAGAACGTAACTTTTTGTTACGTTGAACAACTCTTTTTTTAGTACCTTTTTAATTGATTTGACAATTCATTGTATTTTTTTCCTCGGTTATCGTGTAAAACGTAAGAATTTCTTATGTTTTATATTTTTTTTATAAAACGTAACAATTTCTTACGTTTTACAAAAAAAAATGTAAAACGTAAGAAATTCTTACATTTTTGTAAAAGTCAACTCCATTATTTGACCATTAAGAAAAAAGTAAAAAATGTAATAAATTATTACGTTTAACCTATTTTGATAACTTTTAAATAGGTGGCCTATTTTGGTCACTTTTTAAATTTCGTGGCTCATTTTGATTTCGAGTTTGATATATGTTGACAAAAATTTTAAAATACTAAAGCTCAAATATTTTTAGGAGAACTCAAACATTTGTTCCCTTGTCTAAGGTCTTGTATTAAAGACTTGTCTTCAATTTTAATTAAATTAATTTAGTTATTATTAATAATTTCTTAATTTGAATAAATAAATGACTAACCTATTATAAACATCTGTTGCAATAGACGACTAACTTGTTGCAACAAATAGATAATCTATTGGAAAATAATTAAAATACTATGGAACTCAAATATTTTTAGGAGAACACAAATGTTTGTCCCATTGTCGTAGAGACGTCTTTAATTTTCGATAAATCAATTTATTAATACTAATAATTGCTTAATTTGAATCAACAGATGACTAGCATGTTGCATCAGATGATTCATCTGTTGGAAATTATCAAACAGATAGAAAATTTGTTGTAACAGATGGGTCAACTGTTAGAAAATAATTAAAATATTAGGGAACTTAAACGTTTTTAGGAGAACTCAAATGTTTGTC
>NW_025892248.1:113279-119939 GCF_002878395.1 Capsicum annuum | reverse complement strand
ATAACTAATAATTGCTTAATTTGAATCAACAGATGACTAGCATGTTGCATCAGATGATTCATCTGTTGGAAATTATCAAACAGATAGAAAATTTGTTGTAACAGATGGGTCAACTGTTAGAAAATAATTAAAATATTAGGGAACTTAAACGTTTTTAGGAGAACTCAAATGTTTGTCCCCTTGATCCTTTTGCATTTGATGTATGGTATAATATTTTTGTCTTCTTTACCTGTTTCATGAAATTTTTCATGTATTTTACTTATTCGTTGTGCCCCCGTTGAAATTTAAAAAAAATAGATTAAATTTTGTTCGTATATCACTTGGACATTACTTCATAGCTTATTTTGTAAGTAAAATTATATTTTTTGTTGAATTTCTTATTTGGTGTATCTGCTACTGCTATAATGGATAGAACCTGCAACATGAATCCAACATATGAGTCATCTATTGCAACAAGTGAGTAATCTATTGCAATATATGACTAATCTGTTACAACAGATGACCCATATATTGGATTCATATTAGAACACTATAAAACGAATCCAACAGATGAGTAATTTATTGCAACAAATTAGTCATATATGTTGCAACAGATTACTCATTTGTTGCAACAGATTGCTTATTTATTGCAACAAATTAGTCATATATGTTGCAACAGATTAGTCATATATGTTGCAACAAATTACTCATTTGTTGCAACAATTAGTCATATATGTTGCAATATATTAGTCATATATGTTGCAACAGATTACTAATCTGCGCAACATATTAGTCATATATGTTGCAACAGATTACTAATCCGTGCAACAGATTGCACAGATTAGTCATATATGTTGCAAAAAATACTCATCTGTTGGATTCACGTTACATGTTTTATCCATTATTAAAAAATAGCAGTAGCAGATACATCCAGATGAGAAATTCAACTAAAAAATAACAAACATTAAAAAAATAACAAAAAACATAAAAAATAATAAATACCAACAAATCAAGTTTCTTATTCTCTTCATAACTTAAAAGCCCTAATTTTTTACTTGTGAAAATCGAAAAGAAATGATGAAGAACTCGAAGTTGTTGTCGTCAGAGAATGTTGTCACGTCGACTGACGGTTGAAAGTCAAAAAAGAACGGACAACAACTCAAAACTATTTGTTGCCAGAGGTTGAAGTTGCATAAGATTGAAGGAAAAATTTTGAAAAGTTGTTGGTTGGGAGAAGTTAGAGAGAGAAACTATCGAGAGAAAGAGAGAAGAGAAAGAGATTGATTTGCAGAGGGAGGGAATTTTTGTGGGTGTGGGTTAATTTATATTTTTAAAAATATTAAAAAGTTTAGAAAATATTAATCAACTCAACAATTAACCTAATCAAGTTTTTTAATTATATTTGACCCTTTAAATTGGTCAATGTCACCAATCCTTCATTCAAGACTTAAAAGACACCTTTCCTTCAATTTTCTCAAGACTCATGTCCTTCAATGCACCTTCAAGTAAATTACAAAAATGCACTCAAGCAAATTATAAATTACAGGTGTAGCCGTCCGAACCAAGAAAATAGTTATCATAGGCAATAGCTAAAATATATTTTTCTTTATAATTTTATATTATGTACTTTCTATTATTTTCTTGAGTTTAATTAATTAGTTGTTGTTATGAATTAAAAAGACATATTTTAATCATATTATTTGTAAGATTTTAATATGTATTCGGTTGAATTTAACTAAAAAGATAATTTAGGTGTGACCTTTTATTTCACCTATATCATACTATACTATAAGTAAGAAGTCCCAAAGTTAAAATTTGGATTAAAATTTTGTGAGTTTATACTATTCTTTCATTAAAAGTATGTGCTCTTCTTTAGAATTGTCACGCACTTAACAATTTTCTTGCAATTTTTTTATCTCACTTAACAATGGCAATGTATAGCATGTCCATATATATAGAGGAACGAAAAAATAATGTTGAAGGTATACAAGAATTATTTGTGGAAAAGGCTCTCTACTTAAGGACGTCTTTGTAATTTGATTGAAAGTGCATTGATGGATGTGAGCCTTTAGAGTGTGAAAACAAATTGTCCTCTGTTGTCTTATCAATTTAGAAAATAGCAGTTTTTATAGATTCTTGAATAACAAAATAAATATTGAAGATGCATTAAAGAAAATGAGCCTTTCTTGAAAATGTAAAAAAATCACTAAAGATTCATAACTATAAAAGCACCTATAGTGTAAATAAATTTAACGGATCATTTATTTATAAACGCAAAAATTAGTTCATGCGTTTTCACCATTTTGATCATGAAAATTCTGACAATCTCATTTATAAAATTTATCCCTCGTTCAACATCACTTTAATCCAAAATTCGAAAAAGGAAAGAAAGAATGCATGTTTTTTTGTAAGGTTTCCGTAGCTTCCATTAAAATATGAACTACTTACCTTACCTAAACCGTTGTAAATACACCATTTTGACCAAAATTTTGACCCTGCGTGTCTACGCGCACTTGAAGCGCGTGAATGGGAAAAAAATTGAACCAACGAATTAAAATGTTCCACGTGTAATAAAAAGGATCCACTTTTTAAATTTTGTATTTTAGATTTCTTTTTTCTTCATTTTCCATCTTCTTCATTCATTTCATCTTCTTCACTTGCCATCTTCTTCATTTTTTTCTTCATTTTCCATCTTCTTCCTTCGTTTCTTTTTCTACTTCCTTCTTCTTCTTCTTCTTCTTCTTCTTCTTCTTCTTCTTCTTCTTCTTCTTCTTCTTCTTCTTCTTCTTCTTCTTTTTCTTCTCCATTAATCTCCATTAATTGTGTAACTCGATTTTCTCCGAAGTTAAAACTTTTAGTTTTCGTCAAATATTCATAAACCATTAATGAAGATTGATGGAGAAGAAGAAGAAGGAAGAAACTACTCCGTACTAATGAGTAAAGATATTTCAACACCATTGTCTTCTTTAACTCCTCCATTAAAGCTCAATTAATGGAGTTTTATGATTCAAGTAAATGGTGTTGAAGACGAAAAATAAATTTAATCACAAAAAGAAAACTTGATTTCACAACTTTTAAACAAATAAAGAAGATATTAAAGTCAATACATGATTTTGTATCCCACTAGTTTGATTCATTAAGGAGAATTTTTTTTTTCCTGAATTTTCTAGCTTCAATGGAGAATTGGGGAGAAAAAAGAGAAAAAAAGAGTAATGGTTGTTAATGGAGAATTGGGGAAGAAGAAATGAAGATTGATTAATGGAGAATTGAGGAAGAAGATATGAAGATTGATTAATGGAGAATTGGAGAAGAAGAAATTAAAATTGATTAATTGATAAATAAAATTAAAAGGAAAAATTTATTAAAAAATATTAAAAAAATGAAATTAAACGTATTTACACGTG
This sequence comes from Capsicum annuum, assembly GCF_002878395.1. Classification (NCBI taxonomy): domain Eukaryota; kingdom Viridiplantae; phylum Streptophyta; class Magnoliopsida; order Solanales; family Solanaceae; genus Capsicum; species Capsicum annuum. Next base: position 116,556 of record NW_025892248.1, on the reverse strand, counting down.
GCAACACCTGATTGGCGCGTGCATTGCACCCTCTTTCGTGTGACTGAAATTCAGCAAAAAATGATGTATTTGTGTCACGACCCATAGAAGGCCTGGCTGTGACGAGCATTTCGAACCATGGAGACCCGAAACACTCCTATCTATCTGGTAATCATGCACCTAATTCATATGATCAAAGTAATGTATAAAAACACAATAATTTGGAAACATGGTCATAAATATGAAAAGAAACAATAACGGGAAGATAAGGTTCTCTCAACATCAATTAACCTCTAAACAACTGTCTGTGAAAATCTCTAACAAATGACTGAGTCAAGTAACTATATATAAATTGGGACAAGGCCCCCAGTAGACCCCCAAAACTGAATATAAGATAAAAGGACTGCAGGACATAAGACCTTCCGAAACATAGAAGGCTCACCACTTGTCTCTGCAACTCTATCTGAATGATCTACTGATTCTCTTGACCCCTAGACTGGGCCTCTGAACCTGAGAGGTTGGAGAGGGGAGGGGGTCAGCACAAAAGTACTGGCACATAGAGATATTAAAACAAAACATAATATTTTTACAAAATATAGTTGAGAGCCATTATAAAGCAATTCCGTATCAAACCATTTGAAAGCACATGGGTGTAATGCTATAGTTTTCTCAACAATCGATGAAAGGTGGAATACCCTACATAATTTACACCAACTGTCTAACCTCGATTGCCATCAAGATTTGAGTATAAGTGAGGGAGAGACATACAAGATCACATAGCATGGTGTCTCGACCCAATGGTAGTGCCCAAGATCACTTAGCCCGGGCTCCTACTTATAGTCCCAATTTGGGAATGACATGAATTCAAGTACACAAGATCACTTAGCCTGGTACCAATATTCCGTGTTGGAAAACACGTTTTCCAGCGATGAGCCCTTATGTCTCAACCGCCTTATTCGGGCATCCACCTTTCTCATGTAAAATTAGTGCATTCAAATTTTATCTTATTTAATCACATATCATATTCTGTAGGGTATCATCATACCCAACTTTCAAGTCATCAATATCACATCCACATATGCATAATCATGTAAAAACCAAGGTGCTTCATCATTTACAAGTGGTGAACAATATTTTAAATTCATGCTCTCTTTTGTTGATCATAATATAATATGGAGTATCAAAATATTATCATGGGAATTTGAAAACAATTTATCATTCATATTTATCAAACTTCCATGGAAAATCTCAAATCACATATGCATGGTTTCAACCATTGAAGTATATAGGCAAACAATTCCCATGACATAAAGTAAATGACTTAGAAATCATATTGAAAGCAAGATATTAGCATTTGATTGAAAACCCCCATTTAAAAGCATGATTGTTCATAAAAAACTACACCCATGAGATTTTTGGATAACCCCACGTACCTCTATTTCCAAGGATAATAGATATTTCTTGAAGCTTGCGGATTGGTGATTCCGAATATGTAGTTATCTTTGAAAACCTACGGTCAAATCTTGAACTATTTGGGTTTTTATTTTGAAACCCTAAGGAGAATCTTTGAGCACTTTTGATGAATGAATATGTATTTTGGGGTCCTTGGAACTAAATCTCGTGTTTTGGGGCTAAGTAAGGGTGGAAAAGGACCACTTTGTCCCCAACACGGAGTGTTTAAGTCACTAGATTTCTTTACATAGGCGCCGCCCATTCCATTTCCTATGTTTGCATAAGCGCCGCCTAGGCTATTCCCTATGCTTTCCAGTGGTCATGGGCGATTGGTTAGGCGACGCTTATCACTTTGAAGGGCCATAACTTCTTGCTCGGGTGTCAGATTTTAGCCAAATTGGTATCGTTGGAAATATAACTCAAATACCTATCATTTGACACATAGTAGGCTTCCTAATTTAACATATACAGAGAGTTATAGTTGATGGAAGCTGACACTCTTTACAACGTCCACTAAAACTTAGTCGATCAAAACAGTTTCAACTCGTCCTTGAGTTGAAGGACCTCTATGGTCTAAATTCAAGCTTGAGTGGATTCACATGCTACACAATAATTAACATTCCGTATTAGCATAGGATTTTATGGCTTTGGGATTAACAACACATCAAAATCATGGTCTATATTATACCCCGAATTGTGGGGCGCTACAATTTGCAAAGGAATAAAGAAGAACATAGGGTAATAGGTCGAATTCAAAGTTTAAGTGTCTTTTTAAAAATCTTGGCCAACATCAGTGGGGTAATTATGTATTTAGCTTAATTCCGTTATCATGTTATTTATGCTACAGTAGGTGAAATATGTGGAATACTAATGATAGGATGTAATGTAGCATATATATGCTTTATATATATTTTTGATTTTCGAAAAGTATTTACCTGCAGATAGGGTGAGGAATAAGATTATTTAGGAGAATGTAAGAGTGACTTTGGTGGAGGACAATATGCGGAAAGTGAGGTTACGTTAGTCCGGGCACCTGATGAGGAGAGGATCTGATGCTCCAATGCGGAGGTGTGAGACATTGGCTATGAATTATTTTAGGTAGGGTAGAGGTAGGCCAAAGAAATATTGGAGGGAAATGATTAGGCAGGATATAGAGCAGTTACAACTTACGGAGGACATGACCCTTGATAGGAAGTTGTGGAGGACGCGAATTAGGGTAGAGGGTCAGGGGGTGGGAGTGCGTCGGTAATTGTAGGGGAACGTTCTTTATTTGTGTTGTAAGTTTCTTGTTCATGGTGTTGAGTGATTGTTTGTGATTTCGGATAGATAGTTTTAGTATTATCTTATAGTTATAGTATTATCTTGGGGCAAGAAGTGCTAGTTTATTTTACATATTGTACCAGTTTATATACATCTATGTTTTGTGTTTGTTATACTATTATTGGTCTTAAGCTAGGGGTCTATCGAAAACAGCATCTCTACTTCACAATGGTACAGTTTACGTGCACTCTACCTTCCCCAGACCCCACTATGTGGGAATACACTGGGTATGTTGTTGATTTTACTTGCAGATTTTGACACTTTGTAAAAATATACTGAATATGTTGTTGTTGTTGTTGATGATGATATTGTTGGAACCTTAAAGTTTTGATGAATGACAATTTGAATGAAACAAGTTGATATGAGTTAATTCAGTGCAACTGGAAACTTCAACTTACTGATCACGTGAGAAATTGAAGAAGTTGTGGTTGAGTAAAATACTTGAAGATAAGTTGATTTAAAGAGTTGAAGTTTAACTACAACACTAAGGAGACAAGAGTTGGAATTGAAGAAGGAGTCTCACTTT
>NW_025892248.1:95602-110279 GCF_002878395.1 Capsicum annuum | reverse complement strand
CAGTGTGTTATAAACTGAATTAGGAGCTAGTCTTCGAGTTGGGGAAATTCAGAGACTTTGGGAAAGCATACCTTGGGAGGGGTGTGTGTAGTTAGGAATTAGAATTTATAATTCCTAGTTGTTGAGTCAAAGGAATTAGAGTTTACAATTCCTAGTTGTTGAGTTATAGGAATTAGAGTTTATAATTCCTATTTGTTGGTTACAAGAGTTTTGTAATCAGTCGTTGTTGAGGCTCAGGGTTATTTAGTGAAGTTGGGGTTAAATCCTGTAGAGGTGCAGGTTGTGTTTTTTACACCTTTTTGAGCCGGGTGTTTTCCACGTAAAAATCATTGTGTTCTTTCCTTTCTGTTTTACTGCTTCCTTGGAACACGTCAGTGGAACTCGTCAGACAACCCGTTCCATCGATAAGCAACAGTTAGGCGAAAATAAGATAATCAGTAGGGCACAAATTCTTAACAGATATGTATTTACTTAAGTTGAAGGTCTATCGAAAACAAGTTTTCTACTTTTATTCTCGAGATAGGAATGGAATTACGTAAACATCACTCTCCCCAAATTAAATCTCATTTGTATAATTATATTAAATATATTATTGTTATATTTCTTTTTTTTATATCATAATATTACAATCAAATGGCTGTAATATAAGTAGTACTTCATGCCAAAATATATTCTAAAGTACGCTTGGGTAATCTAATTAGTAGTACTAATTTATAACATCTTCAATTATACAATATCAATTATAATAGTTGGAAAAATTATTTGCTAAATAAAAAATATTTAATTTTAATTTGCTTGTTGTCAGTTTTTAATTTTAAACACCCTAAACTGATAATTAAACCAATAAGATATTTGTTATTGATTTTTAATTACTCCATTTTTGATTCTTAATGATTTGATATTGAGTTTAATCGATAAGTTCACAATTCACATTAATGAGTAAAACCCCAACAAATCAACACTTCAAAAAGAAAAAGAAAAAACCCAGCTCCAAGACATGTACTATAAATTGTAAAAGAAAAAATGGTTATATATGATCTGAGCAACTATTATATAATTAAAAATTAAAAAATGTATTATAGTCTTACTGAATTATCAATTTAAATATTAATCAATACCTTAAAATCAAAAATTAAACTAATAGCTTAAAGAATTTACAAAATAATTTTTTCCAATTTAATTTATCGATTAAACTAATAATTTTTGCACACCCTACCACTAATTCTCATAAATGAGCTTTTTGTTTTATCTATAAAGTTGTCATTTTGTCCCTGTTGACTGAACTGGAGTAAACAAGTTTTTTATTTCTTTCTGAGTTTTCAAATTTTATTTTTAAGCTTGAGAAAAAAACCTTTTAAATTTTACTTTTAAGCTTGAGGTACTATGCTTTTACTTCTTAAAGAAATCTTCTCTGCATTTTTTGGTTTTGGGGTTGAAGCTGTTTGAAATTTTTCAACATTTTCTAATCTTTACATCATTTTTCTTTTTTATATATGAAGATACTTGCATAGAAATTAAATATTAGCATTTGGACTAAAATTGACTAATTAACTGTGTTATCTTGCTGGCTTTAGAGTTCGTTTGAGTCAGTTGACGATACAGAATAGGAAATTGCATGTCATACGTATTGGTGACTTTAGATATTTGATCCCAATAAAAAATATCTTTAAATAATAAACTTCTTTAATTTTTAATTATAATACAAGTACCATTTTGCCCCTCTACACCTTAAATATATTTTTTTAATTTTTCATACATATTTGTCTCTCAAATTTTATTTTTTATTATTTTTCACTTTTTATTTTTTCTTTAATTTTATTATTCTATTTTTTATTATTTTCACTTTTTTTTCTTTAATTTTATTATTCTATTTTTTATTATTTTCACTTTTTATTTTTTCTTTAATTTTATTTTCATGTTTTAATTCATTTGTCTCAACCTTTATTTTTTTCTCTTTTTTATTTTTTTTCTCAAGCATTATCTATTTCTTTTTTTTTCCTTTTTGCAATTCATTTGTCTTAAACCTTTATATTTTTTTTATTTTTTATTTTTATCAGTTCTCTTTTTTCCCCTCATTTTTCTCAAACTTTATTTTAATTATTTCCTCTCATTTTTTATTTTCTCAATTTTTTAATTCTTCTCTTTTTTCTAAATCTTTATTTTTTTTCTTTCCTTTTTTTTCTCACTCCTTTTTTTTATTTCTCTATTTTGTTTGATCGTTTTTTTCTTTTTTCAGTTCTCTTTTTTTCCTCATTTTTCTCAAACTTTATTTTTATTTTTCTTCTCATTTTTATTTTTTCAATTTTTTAAATTCTTCGCTTTTTTCTTGATCTTTATTTTTTTCTTTATTTTTTTTTTCAATCTTTTTTTTATTTCTCTATTTTGTTTGATCGTTTTTTTTCTTTTTTTTTCTCAACTTCTATTACATTTTGCTAATAATAAAAAATTGGATAATCCGCAAAGGTATCTTTTTTTTTTGACATCAACGCAAATTTAAGGGCATGAATTGTTGTTACGAAGTTCTTTGAAAATTCTTGAGATAAGGCATTTCTCTAAGGCGAGAATTGTAGAATATCTCGTAAAAAAAGGCATAATGCGGTAGTGTCAACTCTTGCCTGTAGAGCATAATTTATTATTTGAAAGTCCTTGAGCTAAGTCTTGCCTCTAAGGCAATAGTTGTAGAACATCTCATCAATTAAAACATAACGTGGTAGAGTCAACTCTTGCTTGTGGGACATAATTTTTAGTTTGAAAGTCCTTGAGCTAATTAAGTCTTGCCTCTAAGGCAGGAGTTGTAGAACATCTCATAAATGAAAACATAACGTGGTAGAGTCAACTCTTGTCCGTGGGGCATAATTTGTATTTTGTAAGTCCTTGAGCTAATTAAGTCTTGCCTCTAAGGCAATAGTTGTAGAACATCTCATAAATGAAAACATAAAGTAGTAAAGTCAACTCTTGCCCGTGGGGTATAATTTGTAGTTTGAAAGTCCTTGGGCTAATTAAGTCTTGTCTCTAAGGCAATAGTTATAGAACATCTCATAAATGAAAACATAATGTGGTAGAATCATCTCTTGCCCATAGGGCATAATTTGTTGTTTGAAAATCCTTGAGCTAAGTCTTGCCTCTAAGACAATAGTTGTAGAACATCTCATAAATCAAAATACAATGTGGTAGTGTCGACTCTTGCCCATGAAACATAACTTGTTGTTTGAAAGTCATAAGTCTTGCCTCTACAATGTAATAGTGTCAACTCTTGCCCATGAAACGTAGCTTATTGTTCAAAAGTTGTAAATCTTACCTTTATAATGTGATAGTGTCAATTCTAGCTCATGAGATGTAACTTGAATGGAAGGAATCGAAGAAAAGAATAAAAATAATAAAAATTACGGAAAAAGAAGAAAAATATTAAAAAACAACAATCAAAGAAAATGTAGAAGTTGAAAAGAATAGGAAAAAAAATAAAGGTTGATAAAAAAAAGAAAATTAAATAAAAATAGAGGTCGAGGAAAATTTAAAAAGAAAAAAATCAAAGAAAAATAAAAAAAATTATAAAAGTAGACGTCGAAAGGTGTAAACAAAAAAAAAAGTAAGGATTGAGAAAAAATAAAAAGAACAAAAAAAATGAGGAAAGAAAAAATAAAAAATAAAAAATATATAAAAGAAAAAAGAAAAAAAAAGAAGTTGAGAGGAAAAAGGAAAAACAGTAAGGGTTGAGAAAATTAAAAATAAAATGAGAAAGGAAAAAATAAAAATCAAAGTAAAATTAAAAAGAGAAAAAAAAAAATAAAAGTTGAAACATATAAATATGGAGTTGTTATCCATTATGAAGATCATTTATGTAATTTACTCCATTGATCAGGGGCAATTTTATCCCAAAAAAATATTAGTTAATAGGTAAAGACTATTTTAAGGAAGTTTTTTTTATTTGGGGCTAAACTTTGAAAGTCACCCCAATTTGGGGCTATTTTTGAGATTCACCTGATAATAAAGAATTAAAAACACAGAAAAGGGTCGATAAATTTTTCTTTTTCTAACATGTGAAAAATGATTTAAAAATATCCTCCTTACATTTTTAGATCTAAAAAGTACTACTAAAATATACCCTTAAGGTTTGTTTTATAAGCCAAACATATCCCTCAAACTAGAGAAAATTGAAGAATAAGTGTCTTTTAAACCTTGAATGAAGGATTGATGACATTGACCAACAGATAGGGTCAAACATTATTAGAAAACTTGATCAAGTTAATAGTGGACTTGATTAATATTTTTAAAACTTTCTAATCTTTTCAAAAATACAAATCAACCCAACCCACACCCTCTTCAATCCAAATCAACCACTCTCTCCTCTCTCTCTCGACAGTTTCTCTTAACTCTCTCGCAACCAACAGTTCTGCAAAATTTCTCCCTTCAACCCCCGACGACAAATAGTTGGGTTTCTAGTTCCCCTCTTCAATTCAATCAACCTATCTCTCATCCCTCTTTCGACAGCTTCTTTAACTCTCTCCCCACCAATTATTCTGCAAATTTCTTATTTCAATCCTCGGTGACTTCAATATCCGACTATAAATAGTTGAGATTCCAGTTCCTTTTCGACTTCAATTGACGTGACAGCCTTGCTCTTCGGCCACAATAGCTTCGAATTCTTCATCGGTCCTTTTCTTCTTTCACAGGTAAAAATTTATGGCCTTTTTAGTTTTGAAGAAAACGAGGAACTTGAGCCACCTTCTCTTATAGTATTGGTTAATAATTTCAATATTTATTGCACTAATGTGAAATGCGGTCTGAATAAAACCCCTAATTTCTAGTATTTCTTCTCTTCTCTTCTCTTTTCGAAGTGAATTATGATATTTCGTTGTTTGTTACATTTTTTTGAAGTTTGATTTTTATTGTTTGTGTTTATAAAAATAAAAGGACAATTTGGTTTGATTTGTTCTGTTTGATTTTTATTGTTTGTGTTTATAAAAATAAAAGGACAATTTGGTTTGATTTGTTCTGTTCTTATTCTTGGTAAAAATGGTGAAATTGTTGTTTTTTGTTTAACAAAATCGTGCTACTATTTCCTCCGACAGATTACCCATCTGGTGCAACATATTAACCATCTGATGCAATAGATTTATCATATGATACAACAGATCAACCATCTAATGCACCAGAGAAAACATTAAATTATAATTTTGATACAACAGATTAATAATCTGATGCAACAACTTTATCATATGTTGCAACAGATTAAGCTTCAGATAAAAAATCTGATAAACTAATTAACCATCTGGTGCAATGGAAGAACCATCAGATTAATAATCTGATGCAATAGATGAACCTCCTGTTGGATAAAATTCTACCAACTCTTCTTATAGGAAAAGTCCAAGACTTGATTTCTCTAACTGATCATTCATCTGCCACGATAGACGATCCTATGTTGGAAGAAATCTAAACAATATTGATCGTTGATAACTGTTCCAACAGATCACTTATGTGTTGCAACAGATGTGTGAACTGTTGCATAGACCATTCATCTTTCTCAACAGATGAGTGATATGTTTTGTATTGTCACAATAGATTACTTAGTCGTTGCTACGGATTATTTAACTGTTCCAATAGATCACTCATATATTGCAACAGATGATGTCACAACAGTTGTGTGATCTATTGAACAGACCATTCATCTGTCTTAAAAGATGAATGGTATGTTTTGTATTATTGCAACAGATTACTCATCCACTGCAACAGTTTGGTTATATACTGCAACAGATATACTATTTGGTGCAACAGATCAATGATCTGTTGCAACTGTTATTTTACTAGTTTGCTTGTTTGATTTACTGTTTTCCTTTTTTTTAACGATGCATTAATCAATAATAATATATTATTTTATGTTTCTGTTAATTTTAGATAATATGGTTTTCAAAAGAACAGAAACTGAATCAAGTCCAAGTAAAGGAAAAAGTGAAGCAGCTAGGCTACATCCACCACTCTATGATCTTGCTTTACAAGCGTTATCTCAACCGGGAGCAGAATATGATGAACACGGGGAGGAGGAATATTTCAAAAGAGATGATGCATATGCTAATAGCCCTTCCACCAAAGAGCTGGTCAAAGCCTTCAGCATTGATCGTTATCCTGTGAGAATGCAGTGCGATGGTGCCACAGATTTAACAAGTGATTTCGTGGTTAAGTCATCCATGGAAAATCTTTCGACGCCTTCAGAAAAATACTTTAATAATAAAAATTGGATGCTTATTTCAAGGAGAGCTGCTTTGGGAAATATCTTGATTTGTCAAAGGACAACAATGCTCGTTTCTAAATAAAAATGGTATATGAACTTCTCAAGCGTAAGTTTATGTATGAAAACAAAGATAAGATGGGCATTTGAAGCCATTACTTATTTGAGAAAACAAGTGAACTACCAGGAAGGAGCTTCTTGTCTAAGAATCTTGAGATGGTTGTCGGCCAAATCTCATAAAAATACAAAATTTCTTGATCTCTTCAACCCCCCGAAGGATGCAGCAAGTATAATTATAATTAATTTTTTTAATTAATGTTTTTTTTAGAATAATCTAATCATCATTCTAATATATGTAATGATTTATGTTAGAATGTGCATCCATCACTAGTTTTGACCAATCAAGAGTTGAAGATGTTATTTTTTCTTACTTTACGGTCTGTGCAAACTTTATCAGATCATAAGGTCATCGACAGAATAAAAATGGAATTATTTGAAGCAACAACCATTACAAGAAAAATAATTTTAGAGGGTGGGCTTGTTGTTGTTGATGAAGCTGTTGGTGGTGGTAGTGGTGCTGCTGTTGGTGCTAATGATGCTCCTCTTATAGTATTTAAAGCAAACCATTATGAGTAGGATCATATTGGTTGTACAGATTTTGGCTCTCCCAGCGAATATTCTGCATGAAAATGTCAAGACTGCAGGGCGAAACATGATGTAGTGATTAATGCTATTAATGCATTAACTGCTTCTGTAAAGGAATTGACATCTAAGAGGGGTTTGATTCCATCAAAAAGGATTTTATTTCCATCTGCTCCATTAGAGATTAGGGCTAAGAGGAGAAGAAGAGTGATTTTTAGGGCATTATCAGGCATTCAAAAAGGCAAAATTGTAACTCCTCTGTCTGCGTGTTGCACTGAGTAACTTACAATGTCCAAAAGGGAGCAGCACGAGATGAAAAAGGTGAATATATTATATGTCTTCCAACTGACAAAACAAACAAACACATATCTGTTTCAACAGATGAAACATCTGCTAAAAATTATCAAACAAATATATACATCTGTTGCAACAGTTGGCTAACCTGTTGCACTAGATACTTTATCTGGTACACCATATGTCTCATCTGTTTTAGCAAATCAAATAGCTCTTCGTACAGCTTTTATTTGTACCAACAGATGATCTATCTGCTACAACGAATGATTCATATGTTACAACGGATGGTTCATTCATTGAAAATTATCACACAGGGTCTTCCTCATGTAGAAATTTATCCCAATAGTTGATTCATTGTTGCAACAAAAATATAATATATTTGGGATAATTTAAAATGGGAGAAGACCTGTTTGATTTGCTAAAAGAGATGAGTTATCCTTTTCTATTTTATTGTATCTCCGTGACTAGCATTTACCGATTCTGGCTTTCCAGGTGGATGTAGAAGAAGCTACTGCTGAACAGCATTAACAATATGCAACTCTTTTTATAGAAATCCGGAGAACAAAAAGCGCAGAAACTGTATTAATGTTGGGCATATTTATACGTCTAAGCATCATAACTTACCTATGTTTTAGCTAAGTTTTGAGGATAAAATACATAATTCTTGCACTTTTAGTCTATTTTTAGTTAAGTGAGATGACCTATGTGATTAGCATGCTTTGCAGGTACTAATGAGGAAGATTACGACACTTTGGGAACCTGTGTATAGCAGAGGAAACTTCACATAAAAGGAAAGAAGCTTTTGGACTGAATGTGATATATGGAAACTTTTTCCTAGGCAAACTCGATATTTTTAAATAGTTGAGGACTCAGTAGCAATTTATTAGAGAAAGATGTTATTAAAAGGCTTATGGCTGAATTTTTATGGGAGAAAAATTTTGTATTATTTTTCAAACAAGGAAAGGCAGCTTAGCTGAGGGTGAGAGGGAGAAAGCGTTTTCTCCTCTTGCTTTCTCTATTTTGTGGACACTAAGATCATCCTCTAATCTTGGGTATGATAAACATTCTTATGGTTATTTCCTTTTGGTTCATGAGTAGCTAAGCTTATTTGTTAGGGTTATGGAAACCTTGTAGTATACTCTCTGTTGCTATGGGTTTTTGAATTTATGATGTGTTGATCTACTTATATCATCACTCTCTTCATTATGATTGAATTCTCGTGGTTGCAAACATAGGGAATGTGCCATTATAGCAATAAATTGTTCGATAGAAAATTTAATGTTTGGAAAAGAGAGTAGCGACAAGAAAATAGGGTTGCCAACCTCTATTTTACACGTTAATGCCGTAATAGGATTGATAACTTGGAGAGTTCGTATGATTGGTTGTACACTTTGGATTCGAGAGAACTAAAGTGAATTAATCCTTGATGCTTGAGAAACACTTGGATTTAGAATTTGAATACATCTCTCTATAAGTGCATGCACGTATAAATCCTTAATACTCATAGTTAATAGAGAAGTAAAAGCTACAAGGTGGACATAACCCTAACTTGTCATTCTCCCTTAGTCTTGGGCTGATCTCAGACTTCAATCAACAAAGCTACAAGGTGGACATAACCCTAACTTGTCATTCTCTGTAATCAAACACATATTGCTTTATTGTTATATTGTAACTATCACTTCAGATCAAAACCTAAACCCCTTATTTAGGAACCTCTGACCAACAGTTCAGTAACAACTACAATACTTAGTAACACAGTATTCCCTGTGGGATTCGACACCCAACCTAGTTGTGTTCTATATTTGACAGCGACCGCTTACATTCTTGTAAGAGAGTTGTAATTTGAGCATATCAAATTTTGGTACCATTTCCAGGGAATACGGCTGTAAACTAAGGTTGTGTTTGTTAATCGACCTTTTGGTCAAAGATTCCCAAAATTTTACTTTTTGTTTGTTGTTTTTGTTTTGTTCAGGTTGAGTGGATTGCATGCCAAATACGCAGAGATCAGGTCAACCATTATTACCTATAAATCCTGAACCATATCTCATTGGCAGAATGAATGCGCAACGAGACCCAGAAAGGATAGCTGCTCAACAGGAGCAGGCTAGATTAGCTGCTTTGGCAACTGCGCAAGTAAATCAGCAGAATGCTGATAACCCAAGTCGGGTACCCAATCCGGATGATTAAGACCTGGGTGATGATGAGCTATTAAATCCAAGGCATGCAGAGGATTTAGCTGCACCTATGAAAAGAAATGTCAATAGAGATCACCATTCTAGAATAAGACCTGAATGCATAGCTGTGCAGTTTACTTTTGATGGTGATGATGATGACTTGGATGGGGCTGGTGCAACGGGGGCTATTATTCCTCTGCCTTTAGCACCCAGAGCCAAGGTCAATATCACTAGCACATGATCCAACTACTGTAACTCAAAGGGCTATTTGGTAGACTTACAGGTGATGATCCGAATATGCATCTGATTAATTTTCTCAACATGCGAATCTTTTGACAATCCAGGGGTTGGACAGAATACAATCCGGCTGTGCTTATTTCCATTGTCTCTATCTGGAGAGGCAACTCTATGGTTAAACGGGCTAACTCCCGACTCTATTACCAATTAGAGGCAACTAAAAGATTCTTTCTGCCATCCAAGAGGGCACAATTGAGAGATGAGATAAGCAATTTCAGATAGCTTCTAACTGAATCTCTCCACGATACTTGGGAGAGGTTCAAGAAGAAGCTTATGTGTTGCCCAAATCATCAGATAACCAATGTCTACTTGATGGAGATATTATACAGGGCTTTGAACTCGGTGACTAAGCCAGTGGTAGATAATGCTGCGGATAGGTTATTCATGGACCTTACTTTTCTTGAGGCATCTGACATGCTGGATCATATGACAAAGTAGAGTAGTGCTTGGCATACCAGGGACTCTAAGGTCGCAAGTTGTACTATATCTATTGGCATAATGGTAGAATAGAGGCGAAGAAAAGAGAAACGTGACAAGGATATGGCTCATATGAAAATACAGATAGACCTTTTTACTATGCATTTATTATCAGGGAAGACAAAAAAGGTCAAAGATATTGTATCACAGAGAAGAGCTGACTCCGATTCTGAGGAGGAAGCAAATTACTTGAATAATTAGGGGGATTTCCAAGGCAGTGTCCAAGGAAACCAAGGTCGAAACTATTATGAAAAATCAGGATACAAGGACCGAGACCAAGGGAATTGGAAGAATAAGAATGACAGGAGCAGTTTATATGTCCCTTCTAGAAATCGTGAAGCTACTGCATCTAGCTCAGGGAAGATGTCCATGGAGGATATGATGGCCAAGCTGTTGAAAGGAGTGGAGGTAACCAACACGGGAGTATCTGAGGTAAAAAATGTTTTGTCCTCAATGAATCAATTGGTTGATTCGCATTCCACTTCAATAAAATAGTTGGAATAGCAAATGAGTCAACTATCGGCGGCATTCAATCAAAGAAAAGCTGGCACTTTACCAAGTGACACTATGTAAAATCCAAGAAAAGATGGATCATGTTTGGCCATTACTACTAGGAGTGGTAAGGTGTTGGAAAATCCATCCAAGTGTAAGTCTATGGTTGATAGTATGGAGGAGAATGTTGTTGAAGGGGATTGTGATGATTCTGTAGAAGTTGAAAATCAGGATGAGGTCATTCATGATACTACACCTAGCTGTCAGCAGTCTAAAAAGATTGATAATGGGAAGCACAATGAAAAGGAAGTGGTGGAGAAAACTCTTCCAAAACCACCACCCCCTTTTCCTTAGAGACTGAAGAAGAAGGCCAATAATACTAAGTTCAGTAAATTCATGACCATGCTGAAGCAGCTGACTATAAATGTGCCTTTGGTGGAGGCACTGGAGCAGATGCCAGGGTATGTGAAATTCATTAAGGACCTTTTGACAAAGAAAAGGGCAGCAAGATATGAACCGGCAGATAATTTCCATCATTGCAGTGTGATTTCCATAAGGTCCTTAGTACAGAAGAAGGCAGATGCGAGTGATTTCACTATTCCTTTCACGGTTGGATCTTTAGATTTTGCTAAGGCTTTGTGTGATTTGGGGCTAACATTAATTTGATGCCTCTATCCATTTATAAACAGTTGGGGTTGGGAGATCCTACACCAACCAACATACGACTTGTAATGGTAGATAGGTCGGTAAAATGTCCTATTGGGATTCTGTAGGATGTATTAGTGAAGATGGCTACCTTCATTTTTCCTGCAGATTTTGTTATTTTGGATTGAGAGGTGGATTTTGAGGTGCCCATAATCTTGGGTCGACCTTTTCTCACAACCGAAAGTGTGCTTATTAATTTGCGAGCAAATGAGCTTTTATTTCAGATGAATGATGAAGTGGTACATTTCGATGTATGCAAATCAATAGAGCATCCCAAGGATATGAATATGTTATCTATAGTTGATGCTTATTATGAGGATGAGCAGGAATTATCTTTGGAGGAGCAGCTTACTGTTGAGCCATTGGCTGTTGTTCTTATGAACTTTGATCGTGAGAATATTGATGAGTACAAAGAAACTGTCTGTACTTTGATAGGAATAGGGTTGTATTCTTATGCCCCCAAGAAGCTGGGTCTTAACCTTAAGAATCGACCTTCACTACCGGCGAAGCCATCCATTGAAGAGCCACCAGTGTTAGACTTAAAATACACTGCCGGTTATTATTACTGCTAATTTAGGTGAACAATAGGTAGAGGCTCTCATCTCTGTTCTTAAGAGATACAAAAAAGCTATTGGTTGGACTATTGCAGCTATCATTGGTATCCCTTCTGGCATATGTATGCACAAGATTCAGCTAGAGGAAGATTGTGTACCCACTATTGAGCATTAGCGTCATCTGAATCCACCTATGCAAGAGGTGGTGAAGAATGAAATCATCAAGTTGGTAGATGCAGGGGTGGTGTACCCAATCTCAGACAGTAAATGGATGAGTCCTGTACAATGTATGCCCAAGATAGGGGGCATGACAGTCGTGATGAATGAGAAGAATAAGCTAATTCCACTCAGGCATATCACAGGGTGGAGTGTGTGCATGGATTACCGAAATCTAAAATCATGGTCGCTAAAGGACCATTTCCCAATGTCATTCATGGACTAAATGCTTGATGATTGGCAGGAAAGGGATGGTACTATTTCTTGGATAGTTATTCCGGATATAACCAGATTTTCATTGCTCCTGAAGATCAGGAGAAGACCACTTTTACATGCCCATATGGTACTTTTGCATTCAAACGGATGCCATTTGGGCTATGTAATGCACCTGCCACTTTTTAACAGTGCATGATGTCCATTTTCTCAAATATGATTGAAGACACCTTGGAGGTGTTTATGGATGACTTTTCGGTTGTAGGTAAGTCATTTGAGTCATGCTTGGCAAATCTGAGTATGGTTTTGCAGCGATGTGTGGAATTCAATCTTGTGCTAAATTGAAAGAAGTGTCATTTTATGGTTAAGGAAGGCATTGTTCTTGGGCATAAAATTTCTGAAAAAGGAATTGAAGTTGATCGAGCCAAGATTGAAGTTATCGAGAGACTACCACCTCCAATTTTTGTGAAGGGGGTTCGTAGTTTTCTCGGTCATGCTGGTTTTTATTGGAGGTTTATTAAATACTTCTCCAAGATTGCAAACCCATTATGCAAATTTTTAGAGAAGGAGGCGAAGTTTTACTTTGGTGAAGATTGCTTGAAGGCATTTGAATGCCTGAAAGGGAAGCTAGTTGAAGCCCCTATTATTGTAGCACCCGATTGGTCTCTACCATTAGAAATTATGTGTGATGAAAGCAGTGTAGCCTTGGGTGTTGTACTTGGTCAGAAAAGAGAAAAGCTCTTTCATCCAATCTACTAAGCGATCAAGGCCTTGAATGGAGCACAGAAGAACTATACAGTCACTGAACAGGAGTTTCTCACGGTTGTTTATGCTTTTGAGAAGTTTCGTGCTTACTTGTTGGGAACCAAGGTAGTGGTTCATACAGATCATGCATCTCTGAGATATCTAATGGCAAAGAAGGATGTCAAGCCAAGGCTAATCAGGTGGGTGCTACTGCTTCAAGAATTCAATTTCGAGGTAAAGGATAGAAAAGGTTGTGAAAACCAAGTAGTTGATTATCTATCCAGACTTGAGAGTGAGCACACAGTGCAGAACGACCTGGAGAATGATGATGCATTCCCCGATGAAAATATTCTAGCAACTGTAGTGGAAAACTTACCATGGTATGCAGATTTCGCTAACTACTTGGTAAGCGAAGTGATTCCTAAGAATCTCTCCTTTCATCAACAGAAAAAGTTCATGCATAATGTGAAGCATTACTTCTGGGGTGAGCCGTATCTTTTTCGATGATGTGCTGATGGTATTATTAGGTGGTGCATCCCAGAAGTAGAGGTATCTAGCATACTGGAAGAAAGCCATGCTTCCTAAGTTGGAGGTCAACATGCAGGTGATCGGACGGCCAAGAAAGTACTGCAAAGTGGCTACTATTGGCTTTCATTATTCAAGGATGCCTACGATTTCGTAAAAAGATGTGATCAGTGCCAGCGGCGAGGTTCTATCTCAAAGCACCATGAGATGCCCATGTCCAAAATGCTTGAAGTAGAGTTATTCGATGTCTGGGGTATTGACTTCATGGGCCCGTTTGTGAGCTCATTTGGGATGAAATATTTCTTAGTTGCTGTGGATTACATATCCAAATGGGTTGAAGCAGTCACTCTAGCTGATAATAAAGGTAAGAGTGTTGTGGTTCTTAAAGAGAAATATCTTCTCTCGTTTTGGGGTACCCCGTACCATCATAAGCGATGGAGGATCACATTTCTGCAACAAGCTATTCAGAGCCGTATTGGCAAAGTATGGGGTTAAGCAACATAAGGTAGCTACACCGTACCACCCACAAACTAGTGGGCAGGTGGAGGTCTCAAACCGGGAAACCAAGCTGATCCTTGCTAAGACTGTGAATGCCAGCAGGAAAGATTGGTCCAGGAAGCTGGATGATGCCTTATGGGTATATAGGACCGCGTTCAAGACACCAATTGGCATGTCACCATACCAACTAGTTTATGGGCAGGCTTGTCATTTGCCAATTGAGTTAGAACATAAAGCAATGTGGGTACTAAAGCAGCTTAACCTGAACTGGGATGATGCAATAAATATGAGATTGGGATAGCTGAATGAGATGGATGAATTCCGTCCCAATGCATATGAAAGAGCAAATCTTTACAAGGTGTTTTACGGAAATTTTGACTTTTGAGAGAGTCGCCACTTAATTTTGAAAAGGAACTAAGAAACCTTTATAAAATATTTTAAACGATTCAAATAGGGAAATCGTTTTAAGTTAGAGATTCTAGATAAAAGGTTCCTATTAACGTTTTAGGAAGGTGTTAGGCACCTAAAACGTCTGCTAACTTGCGGTTATCCGGACTGTTTGAAAATAGTCTTTTGATTAACTTCGAAAAGATTAATTTGTTGAAATAGTGATTTGATTTTTT
>NW_025892248.1:83294-95502 GCF_002878395.1 Capsicum annuum | reverse complement strand
AACTAAGTCTAAACAAAATTAATAAACAAATAAACACATAAAAGGGGAAGGGAAAAGAAAGTAAAGGATTTAGGCCATTAGGCCCAAATTAATGAGACCTGTCCTAGTCTAGTTGGGCTTCCAACCTATTTCACCTGTCCTAAACTATTTTTTAATCCTTTGGATCGAGTCTTATCCACCTGTATTAAATACAACCTTGGCTTCGAGGCCGAAATGAATGAATGAATAAATGACTAAATGAATAAATAAAAAGAAGACAATAATGAAAATTGAGACTTTTCAAGTCTTTTAGTGACCTCATCAATGGGTTTTGACCCATTTTCCTTCTTTATCTATCTTCTAGCACCCGCATGCCATGTAGTGGAACTTGGTTTTATACTTCTAACTTGACTCGAAGGGGTGAGCCTCATTTACCCACTATGAAATGCAGTAGGAGAGGAGTCCATTTGGACTCGAGATATTTTTTTGCATGCAAAGAAAAGATAAAGAAATTAATATATGTTCAAGGTATAAAACTGACATATTTCAAAATAAAAGAAACTATCAAGAACCAATTTTTGAATGACAAGAATAAGCACACTTGTACAAGAATGAGAGTCAACAAATAAAAAAAACAAAGCAAAAGTTTCACAATCATACTATGCATGAGTCAAAAATATCCAAATAATTTTATTTAGCCGCAAAAGTTCGAACTTTCTTATCATTTTGAAAAGACAACATGCGAACAAAGAAGAATAAACATCTTGGATGAAAAATAAAGCTAGCACTTCATATCTTATATGAGGGTTTTGAAATCCATTAAAATAATTAGTAAGGAAATTACAAATTCTTGACTTAACTAGTTACTATTTTTATTAAGGCGCAACAAATAATAATAACTATTCTTCCAACATAAAATAAACAATTTTACAAGATAAAAAATTATATCTACCAACAATAAGTTTAAACAAGACATGAGTATTGTTTTTCAAGTAAATATCTAAAATTTATCCAAAATAATCAAAGAATAAAGTAAAAAAAGAGAAACAATCAATATTATCTATTCTTTTCAACATAAAGGAAATAACTTTACATGCTAAAAACAAATATATCTACCAACAATAAGTTTAAACAAGACATGAGTATCGTTTTTCAAGTAAAGATCTAAACTTTATTCAAATAATCAAAGAAAAAGGCGAAAAGGTAAAAACATTCAACATTAACTATTCTTCTAAACATAAAGAATATAACTTTACATACTAAAAACAAATGTATCCAACAACAATAAGTTTAAAAAAAGCATAAATACATCTTTTAAGTAAAGATTGAAACTTTATCCAAAATAATCAAAAAATAAAGCCAAAAAAGTCACATACAACTATTGCTAGCTCATTTTTAATCATGAACATGAAAATAATTAGAATATCGATACCACAACGTCCTAGGGCCTTCAAGGTCATCTACAACATACAATCCCAATAAATAAAATTATATCTACGAACTACGAAGAAGAAAAAAGATGAAGAGAAAAACGATAATAAAAACTAAAATAATAAAAAAGGAAAAAAGAAGGTGTGTTTACCTTTTGGGGGCAGCAAAACGAGACTACGAATCAACCACCACCCAAAAACGTCGCCGGCAACTCAAAAATTTTGAGCTGATCAACTTTATGAAACAAAAATTTTTACTAAATAAAAATAACTATTTTTGCTCAAAAGAATTTTTTTTTTCACCTTTCTAGCCTTTTTTTTCTTCCTTCCCACTCCTCTCTCTACCAAAGTAGTGGTAGTATTTATAGGAGAGAATGGGGTATTTTTTTTCCCCTTCTCCACCAATGTGGGAGAAAAGTATTTATAGGAAATGATGGAGATTTATTTTTTGTCATCCACCAATGTGGGAGAAAAAACATTTAGGGGGGTTTTGGAATATAAAAATTAAAGATAAGGTGAGGTGGAAGATAATGTAGAGGGAAATAGTATAATGTAGTACAATCTTTGAATTTCAAAATTGGAAAAGGACAAAGTTGGGGGGAATAGTACAATTTGAATTTATTTTGGTGAGAATTGGGTAAAAGTTATAAAAGTTCTTGAGAATTTTGGAGTTATTTAAAATATAACCCCAATTGAAATTTAAAATTTAGTCATATTTATTTATTTTGACCAAATTAAAAATTAATTGACGAATTGCATTGCAATTATGATCAATTTTCAATTATGGTCAAATCTAATAGATTGGCTAAATTAAATTAAAATTCGATACGAATTAATACCTTTTTTTATCCTGAGCTTCTTGATTTAATAAAATGAATGCATATTTATCCAAATAAATTATTTTTGAGAATAAATTATATTTAAATTAAGATTTTAATCATTTGAATTTATTTTCAAGATAAGCCTTAATTAAATCCGATATTTTGTAATATAAATATTTAAGTAACAAATTATATAATCTCGTATAACTGAACACGATAGTATATAATCGCTACTTAAAATGATAAAATCACATACAAAAAATATTTTAAGTTTTTTTTATTTGGATGAAATAATTATTTTGGTTTATTAAAAACTGAAGAAACTCAGGATTAAATTTAGTCATAGAGGGCAAAAATTAGGTGTCAACACAAGGAAGGATTAAAAAGTACCATGATCGGAGGATTATCCAACGGAACTTTCAAAAAGGCGATTTGGTACTCCTTTTCAACTCCATTTTTCCAGGTAAGTTGAAGTCTAAATGGTCTGGTCCATTCAGAATCGGCAAAGTCTACTCATCTGGAGTAGCAGAGTTAGAAAATGATGATGGTAGTGTCTTTAAGGTAAATGGACAAATAGTGAAGCTATATATCGGTCCAACCGACTCGATAAAATGTATAGCCACCATATATCTCGATGAAGTCTGAGTAATCGAGATAACTGTGTCATGCCGCGACAATAAATCAAGCTCTATATGGGAGGCAACCATGGTTTTACTAGGATTTTGTTTTTGGTAAATGAAAATTCAAAAAGAAGAGTTGAGCCACGACCAAAAATAAGGTGCTTGGTGGGAGGCAACCCATCCCTCTAATCATCTTGTTTGTTTGTTCTGAATAAGTGTAGGTACTGCAGGCATTAAGGAGACAATTGGTTTTACACTTGGTGAGAAAATCAACTACATCAAAGGTGGTAAGTCTATTGATGACGTACACATTTTTGAGTGTAGCATTCGATTTCACTTGGAAATTGGGAAAGAAGGCATGTAGCAACTGGTATGGGTGCATTGCGACTTCAAGGCATCACACAAGTGCATATAGGCACTGCCTATTCCATATCCTATGCTCACTGCCTCACTTAGGCGATAAGTTAGGTATCGTCTATGCCAACATAGGCGATAGCTTAGGCGTCGCCTATGTAAACATAGGCGATAGGTTAGGCACCGCCTATACCATTGCCTATGCTCACTGCCTCACTTAGGCGATAGTTTAGGCACTGCCTATGTCAACATAGGTGATAGCTTAGGCACCTTCTATGTCAACATAGGCGATAGGTTAGGAGCCGCCTATACCATTGCCTATGCTCACTGCTTCACTTAGGCGATACGTTAGGCGCCGCCTACTTATTCTTAGGCGATTTCATAGGCGTCGCCTATCAATGTAAGTTTTGCCTAATAATCCATTTTTGAATGGATAAAACCGACCTATGTCTCAACTTTTAAATACATTCTCTAATTTTAAATCCCACTTCATTTTTCTTTGACCTAAGCGCCGCCCAAACACCTTTTCCCTCTCCAAACCCTTCTCTTTTCGCATCTAATCTTGCAGGCTCACCTTAACAGTTCATCAAGCATTTATCATAAAGTAAGTTATTCTTTCATGTTCCTTAGTTGTTTCATTGCTTGGCTCATAATGGTCAATTGGATTTTGAAATGGTGCTTAGTGATAAGATTATGGTTAATTTGCTATGATTTGGGAAAATACATCTCATTGAGTGAAAGGATTCTCATGGAAAATCTTGAGTTCACTCTGAAATGTATTGATTGGTATTCACTGTAATTTTTTTGTTATGAAGTTGAACTATTGAAGTTTAACGCATGATTCTGGGAGTTGTAAGCTTGAGTATGTGAGTGAATCGTTCATCGATGTATTGAGCATGGTTAACCAAAATCATAAGAATGTGAAGTTGTTTTTATACTATGGCATTATGAGATTGCTATGTGATAGTCTTGTTCAAAGATTGTATTGCTGAAATAAAATGAAATTGGAAATAATAGTCAAGATTATAGAACCATTGTATGCTGCTTTTATATATCAAACTGAGAAATTGTTATGTAAAGTGAGGGGTTGAAAGCGTTACTGAACTAATAATGTTTTTGGCACATACCATCTAAATGTATGTCGATGAAGTCTGAGTACTCGACAACACTCACTTAATTAGTTTGTGCAAACGAATTAAGTATGGGGTGGTGCCATCACTATTTTCTTCTCCGACTATAGTGAAGTTTACGAACTGAGACTAACATGACCCTATTATGATCTCAAGTAACATAGCTCCAAAAAGATAACAGGGAAAGGAGAAAGCATCCACATCACAAAAAGGTCAAAAAAGGGCAAGCAAAGATTAGGCTGATTCCTCCTCTCTTCAGGTGCCTCGACGCACTGTTGGGATCAAATGGGTTCTAGAGGAGGAAGGGAAGGAATGGTACAGAGATAATAAAGTGAACAAATATGTACATATGGAAGTGATGCGGAAGGAAAGTTTAGCAAAGAAATGCCCTCGCATTCTGGCAAAGATTATGGAACTAAAGCTTGACTTCATCTTTCGAGACATGGGCGAGTGTAATCTTGATTTGACTCTAGAGTTTTATGCCAACTAGTCCCCAAGGACTACGGGAAATAAAGTAAAGATTCAAGGGAAGGTCTTGCAATTGAATGTTGATTTCTTCAACTCTTTCCTGGGTACTCCAAGTGTGGATCATACACCACTCAAGAGCTCTACAGCAAACCTCCCTACAGAGCCATCATACATACGTTGTGTGGATCAAGGTCCATGACCCGGTTGACTCATCATAAGGATAATAGTCGTCACAATACTTACCCATATGCTTGTTTGAATAGAGAAGTTCGCATATGGTTAAGAATAGTCAATTCCTGCTTGATTCCTGGGACACAATAAACTAAGGTCATGCGTGATCAAGTCTGCTTGGTATATGCTCTAATGACGAATGTTCCCATCAATATTGGTGCAGTTATACACGCGTCGATGCGCAAAGCAAGGGTGCACAACAAGTCCCACTTCAGTTTTGGCAACTTGTTGACTGCAATTTTAAGGAAAGAGCACATTGAGAAGGAGCCAGCAGACCATAAGTTGCCACAAAACCCAAAGAAAGTGGATCTCACAAAAATTAAAGATCCAGAAACTAGTCAAGGCATCAACCTTACCACTACTGAAAGACATGCTCGAGATAAAAGTTTTTTCCGCCATCTGTATGGCATGAATAGGTCCACTATAATGAATGGGGGTCATTTGTCTACTGATGCAGGGCTTTGGCAGCTTGACTATGACTACCCGCTTATTGATCATGCTCGGGCCATGTGTGGAGTGGGGGTAAATTTTGAAGAACCTCTTGATGATAATGTGCTGACAGATGATTATCACTGACTTTTAGACTCTGATATGGAGGACAATTCTGGTGATGAAGACTGCGATGATGAATCTGACGCCGGGGGTATGACCCCGAATGTAGAGGAAGAGTCCGACTAACCAGGTTTTTTCTTATTTATTTACACTGAGGGCAGTGTGTTCCTTCTTAGTATGGGGCGAGGGTACAAGTATGCCTTGATTGCCTTGTCTGCTATATTGCCTACTACTTGCACGCATTTTTTGTCTACTACAATTGTTTTAGTCGTAGTTAGTTAGTCGTTATTAGTCACTTTTCTCAATGATGGATGGATGACGACCGTCTTAAGAGAGAATTAGTCAGATTGTTGCATGAAATTGTTCTTATAGACAGCATGGCATTATAACATGAGTTTGTGTTGAATCACTACTATTGAAACATTTATGCTCTAAGTTGGGACTCATGCTGTGATAATTGGTTGTGGTTTAATTCATTTATCTGTTGGTCAAGAATCTATAATGATCCTAATGAAGTTGAACATGTGCCATGTGTGTGTAATTTTATTGTATATTCTTTGTTGCGACAGATGCTAGAACTTGCCTAGTGTGTGTGTGTGAAGCGAAATAAAGATTGTGGGTTTAGGAGATGATTTAGGCATTTCTTTGGCAGCCCTTATTTTTATTTTCTTTCTACCTACCTTTGTACATTGTCCTAGTTGAACACCTATTGAGCCTTTAGCTATTTTCTTTGGCAACCTCATAGGTAGCCTAATCCATTTTTTTTAAAGACCATAATTTGATCCAAAAGCTCTTAAGCTCTTTAAATTGTAGAATCAAGTTGAGTTAAGATTTTGGCAAAATAAGAGAAAAAAGGTGAAAGTGATGCCCCAAAGTTTAGTTATTGGTACATTAAAATATTGTGATTGGGAGTGGCAAGATGCTACACTAAAAGTGATGAATTTGTATCCAAACATATTACAATGAACCTGTCTTGGCCCTGGTCCTTTCTTGGACATTGTGCACCTCGACTAAGGCAAATAGCCTAAGTTGAGGGTGGCTATCATAGGGGTGTGTAACAAGAAATTGATGCAAAATAAAAAGAGTTGTATACTCTCATCATAGTGTTTTTGATTGAGTAATAAAATGGGGCAAAAATAAAAGAGGTTGGTAGGTGAAAGGAAGGTAGATTGGTTGTTAAAAGTTGGTCTAAATGGCATAATGTAGTGTATTAAAGCGCTTAGGGAACATAGTCACTATTTTTGGCCAAAATAGTCATACCCATCCCTTTATCCTACATTACAACCCGTAAAAGACCTATTTGATCCTAACCTTAGCATTTTAATATTAGTGGAGCATTACACTAAGGGCAAGCATATGGTCATCAGTTGTAATCTAAGAATTCTTTGTGAGAGTAAGAGCAAGCAAGTTGATTCTTATACCCATATTTTTGAAGAATGCAAAACTATGAGTGATTATGGGTAACTTTCTTGTATGAGTGCACATGGTTGATGATTGTTGGGTATTTTTATATGATTTCTTTGCTAAACTTATTTAGATGAAGTAACCAAATTAATAAGTCTATGTTGGAGGGTGAGTTGTTTCTAGTAATGATCCAGAAATCTACTCTTTGTTAATATTTGTTGTGTATGTCTTGTTGAGCATTTTGTGTTGCCCTTGTGAAATTTAGTTAGGTATTTGCATGGATGTATGATTTTTTTTAGGACAAATAAAGTTTTAAGAGTGGGGTGGTGATATTGGGCTTATTTATACGTCTAAGCACCATAACTTACCTATGTTTTAGCTAAATTTTGAGGATAAAATACATAATTCTTGCACTTTTAGTCTATTTTTAGTTAAGTGAGCTGACCTATGTGATTAGCATGCTTTACAGGTACTAATTAGGAAGATTACGGCACTTTGGGGACCTGTGGATAGCAGAGGAAACTTCACATAAAAGGAAAGCAGCTTTTGGACTGAATGTGATATATGGGAATTTTTTCTCGGGCAAACTCAATATTTTTAAATAGTTGAGGACTCAGTAGCAATTTATTAGAGAAGGATGTTATTAAAAGCCTTATGGCTGAATTTTTATGGGAGAAAAATTTTGTATTATTTTTCAAACAAGGAAAGGCGGCTTAGCTGAGGGTGAGAGGGAGAAAGCATTTTCTCCTCTTGCTTTCTCTATTTTGTGGACACTAAGATCATCCTCTAATATTGGGTATGATGAACATTCTTATGGTTATTTCCTTTTGGTTCATAAGTAGCTAAGCTTATTTGTTAGGGTTATGGAAACCTTGTAGTATACTCTCTATTGCTATGGGTTTTTGAATTTATGATGTGTTGATCCACTTATATCATTACTCTCTTCGTTATGATTGAATTCTCGTGGTTGCAAACATAGGGAATGTGCCATTATAGTAATAACTTGTTCGATAGAAAAGTTAATGTTTGGAAAAGAGAGTAATGATAAGAAAATAGGGTTGCCAACCTCTATTCTACACGTTAATGCCTTAATAGGATTGATAACTTGGAGAGTTCATATGATTGGTTGTACACTTTGGATTCGAGAGAACTAAAGTGAATTAATCCTTGATGGTTGAGAAATACTTATATTTAGAATTCGAATACATCTCTCTATAAGTGCATGCATATATAAATCCTTAATACTCATAGTTAATAGAGAAGTAAAAGCTACAAGGTGGACATAACCCTAACTTGTCATTCTTTGTAATCAAATATTAATACACATATTGCTTCATTGTTATATTGTAACTATCACTTCAGATCAAAACCAAAACCCCCTGTTCAGGAACCTCTGACCAATAGTCCAGTAATAACTACAATACTTAGTAACACAGTATTCCCTATGGGATTCGACACCCAACCTAGTTGGGTTCTATATTTGACAGCAATCGCTTACATTCTCATAAGAGAGTTGTAATTTGGACGTATCACGTATGCAAGCGACAATGAAGATCCACGATGAGCAAAGCCGAATTCCATAGCACCGGATGAAGAACAACTTTCCCATACTGAGTAGATCTTTATAACTTGATCCTGTCAAAGCAATCCTTGACAATATACTTAAATTGTTGTTGATGTATTTGTTGAGATCTGTACCCATAACAATTTTTTTACACTTCATTTATTCGTTGACTTATTTCAGCTAATTTATGAAGGCTTCGATTTATTTTATTTTGTCTATGAATTTTATTTATTCCTTAGATTTAAAATTATTAATTGAAAAGGAATACTAGATTCAAATATTGCAACAAATAATGTATCTGTTGCAACAGACGACACATGTATTGGAAAATTCGAACAGATTTAGACATATGTTGCAACAGGTAGGTGATCTTTTGGAATTTATCAAACAGATCTTCTAACTGTTGCAACAGATGGACTTTAGATAAAAATATTAAGATATACAATAGATGACATATCTATTGGGAAAAAAAGAACAGATTTAGATATATGTTGCAACTGATGGACTTTATCTATTGCAACAGATGACATATCTATTGGCATAATTGAACAGATTTATACATATATTGCAACAGGTAGGTTATCTGTTGGAATTTATCAAACATGTCTTCCCACTGTTGAAACAGATGAACTTTAGATAAAAACATCGCGATAATGCAACAGATGACCAACCTATTGCAACAGATAAACTATATGTCAGAACAGGTAGGATAACTGTTACAACGGATAGAGAATCTTTTGCATTATAAAAATTTAACTTTTGTTGGACATAAAAAATTGTCACGACGTTTAAAAAGGTTAAAGTGAATTGAAATAAAAAAGGCGCAACCCATCGACGGTGTTCAGTTCAAACACCTAAAATAAAATAGCCATCAAGTAGACATGTTCATTTTAAAGATGTAAAATAAAATAGGCATCAAATGTGTTAGTGTCAGTCCTGGCACATTTCGCTGACTTGCCGTCCCTTGGCCCCCAACGATTAATTTTCTCCCCATTGTCTTATATATTCATCTTCCTCCTAAAATTTAATCCTTAATTCGCAAATCTTCTTTTCATCGTCATCTTCTTTTGTCTATCCAAATTCTTCAAATTATTACTTTCATTTTTTCAACTAACCTTGACAATGTCGAGCAAATCTTCCACTATTTTTTGTGATAAAAATTTTTGATATTGTAAGTGCGGTCATGAAGCTCTGTTAAAGACTTCTTGTAATCAACAAAATCCGGATCATAGGTTTTTTACTTGTAAGATTTCAAAGGTAATATTTTTTTTATTTAATTAATTGATTAATTATTAACTTGTAATTGTTTTGTAATTGTGTTCTCTTTTTTATAGAAATTGGATGGATACGATTACTTTGATTGGTATGAAGAACGACACCCTTCACAAGAAAATCGTGTAATATGAGGTTTGTTGAACAAATTCAAGGCTTCTGAAGAGAAACAAAATCGAGCAAGAAGATACTACATTGTTGCCGTTATTGCTACTGGTTTGGTGTTGTTGGCCACAAGGATATTGAAGCCTAATTGCTGAAATTTTTATGGTGGTGTGTGTATTTTCTACTGGTTTATTGTCGGCGAGCACATGGATATTCAAGCGTAACTATTGGAAAATATCAAATAGATTAGGCATATATTGTAAAATTTAGGTCATCTGTGGAAATTATCAAATAGGTCTTCCCACTGTTGCAACAGATTAGACTTAGATTATTAGATTATTCATAGAAATTATCAAACAGGTCTTCCCACTGTTTCAACAGATTAGGCTTAGATTATTAGATTATTCAAACAGGTCTTCCCACTGTTGCAACAGATTGACAATCTAATCTATTGCATTATAAAAAAACTCAACTTTCATCAAAAAAAAATTATTGCTACTACATGTACATGTTATAAAGTGAAGGGTGACTTGAAATTAAAAATTTCTATTTTAAAAACTCTTCTATATACACAGGCTTCAAGCGTCCAGTTAGTACCACATAAGCCCAGACCTCTTGCAGGTTTGCCACAGTGTTGTCGCATAAAAAAGTCATTAGCTCAGCCATTTCTGTGCCAGTTAGCAAATATTTGATGTGTGTAAGAGCGTACGAGCCGCTCACTTTAGCGGTATCATATTTTGGAAGGATCATTCCCCTGTTTCGATATTCAAAATCCCATGATTTCTTCATCAACACTTCCTTTGGTAAATGATTCATCAGTTTACTCTCCCTCAACAAGATGGGCAACGACACCATCAGTGGCTCCATGAGGAGAAAAGATCAAAATCATCGACGAGAGGTACGTTAGAGTCATAAACATTGATCTTTCCCTCCTCGGGTAGTATCTCAATAGCCCGATAATGCATGTCGTTCATGCTAATGACTGTAAGAATCCTTTTTGCCTCGGTCCAGCTCTTTCCGTATGGATTTGTCCTGTCCCCTCTAACATATCTTAATGTTTCTTATTCATCCAAGACCAACGTAGGAACTAGGAAATCAAATCCCATGCCAAGGGCTGACGCTTCTCCATTGAGTTGATCGTACCTATCCTTGAGCTTCTTACAGAAGTCGAGGTCCATTATCCTATCGACGGCGTCATAAGATTCCCGGTACGTTAATTGTCTTTTCCTCAAGAGGTAGAGAATTATGTCAACATGCTATGAGATAAGAAGTCAATTTTTAAATAGGTTAGTAATTGTAAAGATGCAACGGATGATCTATCTGTTGCATAGGGTTCTCTGAATCAATAATCCAACGCAACTTATACAATAGATGGATAATAAGTTGCAACAAAACCACAACCAGTTGCATCAGTATACCCAGTTATTGCAACAGATTTGAAATCTATTGCATAGCTTCTTCTTCATGGGGTAGATTAAAAGTAAACTTGTCTTGTCCTCGTACGACATACGCATATCAGTCATATTCTGGAAGTCCTGGGGGGAAAGGGAGGCTTGGGGTAATTTGGTGCGCCTGGCTTGGCATTATTAGCCTATCGTAGATCCCTCTTCTCTTCGGCACCAAGTTTCGCGTATATTTCCACCTTTTTGACAGGCCTCTGAACTTCAACAGCTTTTGAAGAGGGAGGAATTGCAATTTTTTTTAATTTCTGAGCGGAGAGTACGTCTCTAATTGCTCTTTTATTTCTCCTAAACAATGTTGTAGGAGTGTGTGGCTCCCTCACCTTCTTGTATGGTATGACACATCTCTTGGATTTGAATTACTCGATAGCTTTAAAGATAGCCTCTACTTTTTCAAAGAGTTTATCCTTTCTGTCCTTACAATCATCGCATTCGCAACGAGAATATGAGGGTGAAGAGGGGTGAGAGGGACCTGCGTAAGGGTGAAAAGGGGTGTTTTCAAACATATTTATTCTTTGGTAGCAGCATCAGCATGCCTTCCACCAACACCAACGACTCCACCAGAAGAAGCACCCGGATCTGCCTTAGTAAAAGGTTGGTCATGAAGAGCCTCAACATTAGGCTGACCTTGCCTAACTGCTCTTTTTATGGCTATTGCTCCAGCCAATTCCTTCTTTATTAACTCCACCATTGGGTCTGCAATAGTATGAACATGACCAAGAATAATATAACAAGTCATCATCGAATCCTCCTCAATAGGCACGATCCATGGATGCACAACCTATAAAAAAGAAAAAAAAGACAGATGCATTTAAATC
>NW_025892248.1:76195-83194 GCF_002878395.1 Capsicum annuum | reverse complement strand
AGAACCCGGATCTGCCTTAGTAAAAGGTTGGTCATGAAGAGCCTCAACATTAGGCTGACCTTGCCTAACTGCTCTTTTTATGGCTATTGCTCCAGCCAATTCCTTCTTTATTAACTCCACCATTGGGTCTGCAATAGTATGAACATGACCAAGAATAATATAACAAGTCATCATCGAATCCTCCTCAATAGGCACGATCCATGGATGCACAACCTATAAAAAAGAAAAAAAAGACAGATGCATTTAAATCAAATAATATAATAATTTTCACAGTTGGGCTACATTTAAAAAAAAAGACCCACCTGTTGCATAGTTTGCAGTATATGGTTAAAATAAGTTTGAGTCTGGTTTAGAGAAACAGAGCAACACATGGATAATCTGATGCAAAATATTAATCATCTGTTGCAACAGCTGCACAAGATGGGTAATTTGTTATGCAACAGATGATCTGTACGTCGCAACAGATGAACGATATGTTATCAGATTAAACATCTATTGCATAATTTGCAGTAGATGGTTAATCTTTTAGGAATCAAGTTCAGTGAACCAAAGCCACAGATGGATAATCTGATACAAGATATACCCTGTCGCAACAGATGTCCCATCTGGTGTATCAGATATAACATCTCATGCACCAGATATAACATCTGTACAATATCTTTCTTATCTTTGATTAGAATTATTTTACTTGAATAAGACGTACTGCATCATTCGGAGGGTTAAAGAGATCAGCCCCCTTAATATTGGTGTTGCTCTTTGCAGCCAACCACCTAAACATCCTTGGATGAGAAACCTCATCCGGGTAATCCATTAACTTCTTTCGGAGGGGAGGAATGGCTTCAAATGCCCAAGTCTAAGAAGTGTAAACAGGAAGCAAGCAAAAAAAAATCATAATAACTATATTCAATATAAATTAATGGATGAGTAAAATTAGTAATTAATTTTACCATGAAAGCCCAAGGAAAGTCATATAATGTGGTCCTCTTTCTCTTTCTGACTCTCCAATTCCTCCTCTTTCTCACTTTCATTTCCTTCATCACCATCTACGGACCCTTGTCCACCTCCCTCAACGTTGTTTTCACATCTCTCCTTAGCTTCACTTTTCCCTGACTGAGATCGTTCAGGAAGCTCCTCCGAATACCTCTATACTGTAGCCTTTTTTTAGTGGTCAGACATTGATCCATTTTCACTTTATTTTCTTTTGGGAGACATGTTTTACCTACAGACAAAGAAAAACAAAAATTACATTACAGTTTATGTATGCATAGATTTTAAAAAATATATTACAAACACCACGAATACCGACACACCAACAGCCACCACCACAAACACCATCAACCAATGCCAACAAACAAACAAACACCATGAATACCGATACCACCACAAACACCACCAACCAATGCCACCATCGGTTCCACCACAAAGAGCACAAACACCACTACCACCAACACTACCACCACCACCAACACCAACACCAACACCATCCAACTATACCATCACAGTCAATGGAACACTGCGATGGAAACTAGGGATTTCTCGAGTTCTTTCTATGATTTACCATCAAAACTCAAAATTGTAAACCCATTCTCGAAGATAATACAACTAAAAGTTTTATTTTTCATCATTAACTTAAACGCCCTTATTTTTTAGAAAAAAACAAATATAGAGCTCTTCTCAAACTCTATTGCCTATGAAGACAAAGAAAACGACTGATACAAGCAAGAATGATGTCAAAAATAACACTTATGTGGTCGGAAATGAGAAGAAAAGCAATCTATTGTGGAGGGTTGAGCAAATTTATTGATTAGTTGTTGTCTGTACTGTATTGTTGAGTGAGAATGACAGAGAAAGAGCCAGACCTCGAGATTTGAAATGATGAAATGTTTTGTGTGGGTTGATTTATATTTTGTAAAAGAATGACAAGTAGTTTTGAAAATGTTAATTTGGTTCGAAATGATCTTAATTATTTTTAAAATCATAAAATATATGTGTAATTTTTAAAATCATATAAAAATAATTGAAGTTGTAGTTGACTGAGTACTCTAGGGGGTGACCCTATGAAAACTCACCCCTGGTCCTAGATTAATCAATTTAGGAGTCTAACATATGAACTCAATTGAAATTGTAAGAAACAAATATTCAACATGTTGCGTCGGATTTCTCATCAATTGTAAATTATCAATCAGATTAGGTATCAACAGATTACGAATCTGATGTAAATTATCAAACAAATTAAGTCATCTGTTGCGACAGATTACCCATCTGTTGTGACTGACCCTATGAGAACTCACCCTTAGTCCTAGATTAATCAATAGTTTACCCTATGAGAACTCACCCCTAGTCCCATATTATTCAATCAAGGTATTAGTCTCCTAGTCCTAGATTAATCAATTAAGGTATTAGTCTAACATATGAGGTAGTAAGAATCGGTTCGGCTCAGAGTGATCGATCACTGACTCTGGTCGGGAGGAATGTAGTACCATTTCATCATGTAATTGACAAAAGACTCAATTGAAATTGTAGTTAACCCTATGAGAACTCACATTCAATTAAGGTATTAGTCTAACATATGAACTCAATTGAATTATATATAAACAAATGCTCAACCTGTTGCAATAGATATCTTTTTTGTCGAATCAAATCAAACAGATTATGTAATTTGTTGCAATATATTACACATCTGTTGTAAACTATCAAACAGATTAAGTCATCTGTTGAAACAGATTACCCATCTGTTGTAAATTATCAAATGGATAGAGTCATATGTTGCAATAGATTATCCATTTGTTGTAAATTATCAAATAAGCGTTGTTATCTATTGTAGTTGACATTATAAGAATTCACTCCAAGTCCTAGATTAATCAATTAAGGTATTAGTTGGAAATATGAGGTATTGAGAATTGGTTCAGCTCGGAGTGATTGATCGACAACTTTTGTTGGGAGGAACGTCGTCCCGTCTTATCATGCATTTGCCAAAAGACTCAATTGAAGTTGTAGTTGACCCTATGAGAACTCACCCCTAGTCTCAAATTATTCAATTAAGGTATTAGTTGAACATATGAGGTAGTAAGAATTGGTTCATCTTAGAGTGATTGATCGATGACTCTTATCCGGAGGAATGCAGTACCGTCTCATCATGCAATTTCCAAAAAACTCAATTGAACATGCAGTTGACCCTTTGTGCTCATTAATCCATCCCTAATTCCACCTAGATCAATATAGGTACTATTATTAATCTTAACATTAAGTTAATGAGAACACATTTTAACTCAGAGTGATCGATCGACGACTCGGGTCAGGATGAACGCAATACTAACACCATGCAAATGCAACGACTCAATTGAATTTGTAATTGACCCTTTGAAATCATTCATTCATCACTCGTTCCACATAGATCGGTGTAGGTACTATTATTAATTTTAACACTAAGTTAATGAGGAGCTTATTCTTTCATCCCTAGTTCATCCTAAATCAATTGCAATGAAATCCGTTGCAACAAACAACTGAGCTGTTGGAGAATTTCAAACAGATAACAATATCTATTGCAACAGATGATATTTCTTATTTAATTATCAAATAGACATTTGCATATGTTATGATGGATGACTGAGGTGTTGGAAATTTTCAAACAGATATTGATATCTGTTGTAACAAATGACGTTTATGATTTAGTTATCAAATGACATTTCCATCAGTTGTCACAGATGACTGAGCTGTTGGGACTTCTCAAACAGATATCTAAATCTATTACAACAGATGACATATCTATTTGAAAATCTTTTTGTTTTCTTTTAATTTTAAAGCAAGCTACTGTCCGAGTAGTAAAGTAGTACTACTACTAAAGGCGGTAAAAAATATTTCTTGGATAACTCAAAAATCTCATTGAGTAGTCTTGTCCTGCCTTTTCAATGTCACCCATTTTCTTCCTCGTGCCCCTCAAATTATTAGTGAATACTAATTAATGAATATCAAAACCCCTAATACCTCTTCCTTTTCATATTGACTTGACACTCCCATCAAGAAAATATTAATTAGGGGTTTATTTTACTACCAAATTAGCCTTATTAATTATGCTTTGTAAATATAAATTTGAATAAATACACTTTGTTTAGTCATTTAATATTAAGGGTAGTACATCTAGAAATTAGAATTATCTCATCTCACCCCTCCTCTCCTTCAGCCCTAAATCTCTCATCTTTTTTCTTTCTATCCTTTTTAGGATTATCACAGTCTTTTTTTTCTCTTCTCCTTCTCAAAAATTTTCGTTCGCATCTAAACCAATCGATATCCATATCTTATATTCCTCGACTGAAATTGTTGTTTTGACCCTCTTTTGACATTGTATGATATGATTCACTATTACTCTTTCATTCTCGAATTCTTCTTGCAACTTTATTTACATCTTTTTGTTTATTTAATTACCATTTTCCCATATCATATTTATTTAAAAAAATTGAAGGAAATTTTAATTGTTGAATAAACATACCTAGAATTTTTATTATAAGATGCGAAAAAAAGTCATCTATTGGGAGAAGTTTAAAAGCCTTGTTGGCAGTATCATTTTTTTATGTATTTTATTTGTTTCTTTATTGTTGATGCTGTTATTGATGTTGTTGGTGGGGCTAGCATTGTTGGAACTTGTGGTGTGGTGTGATTTAGACGGTGGTGCTTCTTAGATTAAAAATAGTGGAGTCCGAACAATCAACACAAGGAGTAAGGGAGAAAAAATGAAAAAGTTTAAAGTGAATAAGAAGAGAAGAGTTGGTTACCAAAATTTAAAAAATATGTGCTGAGTGGGAATTGAACTCAAGACCAAAAGAAATAAATAGCCTTAAGCATCCATAAACAACAACTAGCTAACCAAACAACTCTTACTATAGGTGCTCACTGATTAGATTATATATGTTTTTTTCTTTATTTTACATACATATATAAAGTTCGATACGATTTCAATCTGTGCTCGTGCACACAGAGGACTCCATGTGGGTCCGTCCCTTGTTTTTGATGGTGTTGGAACATAGGATGTATGCTTCTTTGTAGTTGATGATGTTGTTGGAACAAATGTTGTTGTTTTCTTTGTTGTTGATATTTTTTATTTGTTGTTTATACTTTATGCTATTGTTGATGTTGCAGACGGAGCAACTGATGGAACAAATCAAACCACCAGCAAGGCTGCTATGTATTTCAACAGACTCCATATCTGTTGCATCAGACTCCATATCTGACGCAACAGACTCTACATCTGACGCAAACTATCCGAGATTTATATGTTGTGTATGGTGTTACTTAAATAAAACTGGTGACTTTATTGATATGTAAATTAAAAAAATGGATCTAAATACAACATTTTATCTTTTTGTTGTATTTCCGAAAGAAACAGATTGGTAATCTGTTGCAAAATATATTTCACCTGTCAGATAACTTACAACATATGGACAATCTGTTGAAATAGATGTATATATCAGTTTGCTTTTCCATCAGCTATGGTATCTATTGCAACTTGCTAATCATCTTTTTATTCAATTTCATCGATAACAATAGATTTTTCTAAACACTTCTTGGCCAAACTCAATTTTTGCTCTTGGACTGCTTCTCTTTTTTTCTTTGCATCCTTCAAGCTGGCTTCCAAATTCAATTTTTGCCCTCAATCCAATATCAAAAATTTCATTTGGTTGAAGGATGGAAAGAAAAAAAAGAGAAGCAATCCAAGAGCAAAAATTAAATTTGGCCAAGAAGTGTTTAGAAAAATCAATTGCTCTCGATGAAATTGAATAAAAAGATGACTAGCAAGTTACAACAGACGCCACAGCTAAAGAAAAAGCAAACTGATATATTCATCTGTTGCAACAAATTGTTCATATATTGTAAGTTATCTGACAGGTGGAATATATTTTGCAACAGATTACCAATCTTTATCTTTCGGAAATACAACAAAAAGATAAAATGTTGTATTTAGATCCGTTTTTTTTCTAATTTACTTATTAATAAAGTCACCAGTATTATTTAAGTAACACACACAACACATAAATTCTGGATAGTTTCAGAAATATTGCATTAAATCTCGGATAGTTTATTAATTACATTTTATCCCAAAATTTCGAATTGTGATACATATATTAAGCAGTGATACATATAGCATATGTATCACTAGTAAATATGAATTCAGGATTTTATGTAATTTCGTAAAACATTAAGGGATGTTGTGTAATATGGTGTCTTAAATATAGGATTTGTGTAATTTTTCCTTTTAAGGGATATGAACAGTCGTGGCTTTTTGTTTGACTAAGTCCAGTCCCTTCCAATTCTCAATCATTTTATAAATAGGTCACTCCGGCCTCCTCACTCACTCTCACTCACTCTCTTTCGTTCTACTATACTTCCAATACTAATATGTCAAATCCAAATTCATACAAGAAGGTTCATATCGAGTCCTTACAATAATTTCAAAGGCAGTTTGAAGAACTCCAGAGGGATTTGGCCAACTTCCGAGCAAGGCTAAGGAGGGCTCTGCTACTGCCGGATGAAAATTGTCAGGTTGACAATAATAATAGTAATAGTAATAATAATAATAATAATAATAATAATAATAATAATAATAATAATAATAATAATTAGGTTATGTTTTTTCTTTCTTTTAGCATATGTATTTCCCTTTTTTATATCTAATCTACCTATAAGGGATTCAAAAAAATCCATGTATATATTTGGTTTGGTTTGGTTTGGTTTAGTTTGGTCGATTTTGAATTTCTAATTCTTATTCAATATTTAATTATCATTCTATTTATTCCCTAGTCAAACCATGTCAGCGGTTGGAGTTAGGGATGCGATCATGATGAGAAATTCTCCTAAAAATGGTTCGTTAATAAATAATAAGGAACTAAATGATATTATAATCATAAAATAAAGATTATTTAATTTTTAAAAGTCACAACATTGGATTAATTTAATTAAGATATATATATATATATATATATATATATATATGATGATATGATTTTT
>NW_025892248.1:57166-73195 GCF_002878395.1 Capsicum annuum | reverse complement strand
ATTCAAAAGTAATATGTAAATAAGTAGTAAAGAGGTGTGACCGAGCCTTATTTTTGGGCATCCTACATATCTCGGGTTATAAGAGAATCAGGTCACGCTTAGTTCAAGTAGGTGTAGGAATAAATGCATGAGTTAGAGAGTCGAGTTGAGGTCT
This sequence comes from Capsicum annuum, assembly GCF_002878395.1. NCBI lineage: Eukaryota > Viridiplantae > Streptophyta > Magnoliopsida > Solanales > Solanaceae > Capsicum > Capsicum annuum. The sequence goes on along the minus strand of NW_025892248.1, from coordinate 73,041 downwards.
CATCGAGTTTTTCGTCCGTGGCTCCCTCTATTACATCAGAAAAATAAAAAGTGAAACTAGAAATGAAAAATACAAGCTCTTATCTATTTTATTTGTCTTGATTCTCTTGCTTCAGATCTTCCTCTTGGATCTTCAGTTATTGCCTCCCCTTCTTCTGGTGGGTAATTTGATCTCAAAATTTGATCTTGAAGTTAGGATTTGAGACTTGAACTTGAAACTTGGATTGAGTCATTGACACTCTACCAAAGAACAGTTCATAGAATACTTTGGATGCTTGTTCTCCTGATCAGAAGCTACAAAGATGTCTCTTGAGATGTTGAGCCGCTATGAATGCAAAGCTGACTCTAACTATCTTCAAATTGATCATTCTTCTGCATTCTGACTAGGGATGGGATTTTTATTCTCGGCATCAGACCTGTGCTTTGCAAAAAACACTACAAGTCATCAAAGATAACAAAGCAAAACGAACAAAATTTTCTACCCCAGTTTGCACTAGAAAAATTTTGTGAGTTATTTAAAAAATTATAAAATAATTTTAAAACAAATAAATTAAAATGATAGAGTCTAAGCTAGGTACGCAATAAAATAAGATTTCTATTCTCAATAATGCAACCAAAGGAAGCTATGCCTTATAAATACGTGAAAAAGAGTTAGGATATTTGCTTCTTAAAATGCAACTAGGGATTGTCATACCCTATGAAGACGTAAAGAAGAAAACTAGGAAGGTTTATTTCCTAAAATGTCAACTAGGGGATGGCGCCTTGTAAAGATGAAATAAAATGTCAACTAGGGGATGATGCTCTATGAAGACGAATAAGAAAAATTAGTAAATGGTGTTTCCTAAGATGTCGACTAGGGGATGGCGCCCTATGAAGACGGATAAGAAAAGATAGAAAATAGTGTTTCCTAAGATGTCAACTAGGGGATGGCGCCCTATGAAGACGAATAAGATGTCAACTAGGGGATGGAGACGAGATAAGATGTCAACTAGGGGATGACGCCCTATGAAGACGAAATAAGAATTTTTTTTTTTTTAAGAGAGAAAAAAATGCCCCAGTTTTGCATATGAGGGGTTTTTTTTTTTTTTTTTTTATTATTATTATTATTATTATTATTATCACTATAATTATATTGATACAAACTTAGAATTATAAGAGTATAGCAAAAAGACAAAATTTAAGAAAACTTAACTTTGTTATACTTGTTTTTCCCAATAAACTTCACAAGACTACTTCTCCCTTTTTCAAACAAGGGAGAAAAAAATTATGAGTTTTAAAATTGGTAGTAGGTTTATGGCCTTGAATTCCTTAGAGATTTGCCTTATCTCTGCCCCAACTTGATGCGGTTGATTCAATTAATTGTTTGGCGAGCTTGAATTTTCGTCTTTCAAATTATGTTGTGTCTCTGTTTGTTTCAGTACGATTCTGTTCTCCATTTTCAAAGGCTTCACTCGTAACACTTATCTTAACTGGATCCCTGTCCTTGTCAAGGTGGTGTACGCCCAATAATCTCTGCTCAATTTCACTGGGAGCCATGGTCAATTTTGTGCGTTTTTCTTTATTTTGCATTTGGTGCAAGACTTACGCATAAAAAAATAGAGCGTGTAAAAATGAAATAAGAAAAAATCAAAAGAAGGAATAAAAAAATTATGTTTGAATAGAAGGTATTTCTAACAGTAAAGGAAGAAAGCTTATTTGGAGGTGTATATTGACTTCAATAACGCATGACACACAATTTGAAGTACATATTTGACCCTTCAAAACTGTCTAATCTCGAATTAGGCTGCATCTTTCAATCAAATCAGATCATCCTTCTTGGTCTTTGTCCTGTCATGATAAACTTTGTTTGACTAAAGTTATTCCTTCTAGGGTTTTCTCAATTGACCTCTCTATTTTCGATTGTCTCGTTCATCATTGTCTTATGGCGCCCCTAAGGGTTTTCACCAATAAGATTTTTTTTTTGATTTCTTGTGGTGCCTCCATGGGCTTTCACCAACAAGACTTTTTTTTATATAAGCACACAAGGCTTTACATTCTCTAAAATTGATCGAAAGATCTTTAATGGACAAAGGAAAAAGGATTTTAAGATAAATTACAACTTAGGAGCCATATAAAAATGATAGTGGGATATATGTATCGGTTTCTTTGAATAACAAGACTTTTTAATTAATTTTTTTTTTGAATCGAGTTGGACTGAACCCCAAAATAGGGCTGCCTACGTATCCATTTAGGAATCAGGTCGAACGTAGTTCAATCCTATACGCATTATCCTCTTTTTTTTTTCAAATCATCTTATGGGTGCCTCCATAGGTTTTCACCCACAAGTATTTTTTTTTGCTCCAAAGAGGGTAAGCAAGGAAAGGTAAATAAAGCTCGAGGGATGACAAGGGATTAATGACATTTAGTTAAGTAGAATAATGGTCTTTCGTCATCTCAACTTGAGAATGTTAAGCACAAGTGTGTCAAATATAATATCTTGACTGAATCGGCATCATTGATAGCTTTTTCTGCCATTTTTTCGTCCAGATCCGCAAGTTGCAAAGCTCCATTTGATAATACTTGTTTAACTATGTATGGACCTTGCCAGTTTGGAGCAAACTTTCCTTTAGCCTCTTTTTGATGTGGAAGGATGCATGTTACAATAAGTTGGTCGACCTCGAATTTTCGAGAACATACCTTCTTATTGTAAGCTCGCGCCATCCTCTGCTGGTATAATTGGCTAAAGAAAACTGTCGTCAACCTTTTTTCATCTATTAATGATAATTGTTCTAGTCTAGACTTGACCCATTCAGTATCGTCAATCTCGGCTTCAACAATGATTCGAAGTGAGGGAATTTTGACTTCTGCGGGTATCACAGCTTCAGTCCTATAGAATAGTAAATAAGGAGTTGCTCCAGTCGATGTATGGATAGTTGTACGATATCCTAAAAGAGCAAACGGTAATTTCTCATGCCACTGTCGAGATCCTTGGACCATTTTCCTAAGAATCTTTTTAATATTCTTGTTCGCTGCTTCAATGGCTCCATTTGCTTTGGAACGGTAAGGGGTAGAACGATGATGCACAATCTTGAATTGCTTGCAAACCTCCTTCATTAGATGACTATTGAGATTGGTAGAAAGTCGCCTAATAGTCCTTTTTTTATCTGCATTGGCGTGTATTGGATATTCTTTTGACTTTATGAAGCATTTTATATCATAGTACCAGGGTTCATTATCTGGTTCTACATCAATTATGCTGCAATAACCATGTTAATCTCATATTTGTATCTCTAATAGGTCGATATGCGTATTTCCTGGGTATGGGATCATGGAAGCTAGGGTAGCCAAGGCATCAGCCAGCTCATTGTGGGATCTGGAAATATATCTAAACTCGATAGACTTGAACCTTTTGCTAAGGTCCTCTAAGCGTTGTTTGTATGGAATGAGCTTGATATCTCTCGTTTCCCATTTGCATTGAATTTGTCGAATGAGTAATTTGGAATCTCCCAACACCACTAGCTCATGTACATCCATATTTATTGTCATATTTAACCCCATGATGCAAGCTTCATATTCGGCTGTGTTATTAGTACAAAAGAAATGAAGTCGTGCTGTGGCGGGATAATGATGCCCGGTTGGTGAGACAAGAACCACCCCAATTTGTACTCATTTATCATTGACTTCCTCATCAAAATATAGTTTCCACGCATACATATCATCTTGAACTTCTTCCTCAATTGAATTAATCTCTTCATCAGGAAAGTAAGTTCGCAAAGGCTCATAATCATTGTCAACTGGGTTCTCTGCCAAATGATCGGCCAATGTTTGTGCTTTCATAGCGGTACAAGTAACATACATAATGTCGAATTCTGTAAGTAAAATCTGCCACTTTGCCAATCTGCCTATGGGCATAGTTTTTTGAAAAATATACTTTAAATGATCCATTCGAGATATGAGGTAGGTTGTGTAGGACGAAAGATAGTGCTTCAACTTCTGAGCAATCCAAGTTAGGGCACAACATGTGTTTTCTAAAAGATTATATTTTACCTCATAACTCGTGAACTTTTGCTCAAATAATAGATTGCTTGTTCCTTTTTGCATGTGATATCATGCTGTCCTAAAACACAACCAAAAGAATTGTCCATCACTGACAAATATAGAAATAAAGGCCTACCAGGTTCCGGTGGGACCAGTACTGGAGGATTTGCCAAATATTCTTTAATCTTATCAAATGATTCTTGACATTCGTCTTTCCATTGGATAACAGCATCCTTTTTCAGCAACTTAAATATCGGTTCACATGTAGTGCTGAGTTGAGCGATGAACCTGCTTATATAATTCAGCCTTCTAAGAAAACTCAAGACCTCGATTTTATTCTTTAGAGGCGGCAATTCTTGAATGGATTTTACCTTGGAGGGGTCCAATTCAATGCCTCTGCGGCTAATTATGAAACCCAAAAGTTTTTTGGATGGAACTCCAAATACACACTTGGCTGGATTGAGCTTAAGATTATACTTTCGCAACCTTTCAAAGAATTTCATCAATATATACCTCTACTTCTTTGCGCATCATGTCATGAAAAATAATAGTCATTTCTCTCATGTACGTAGCTCCCGCATTCTTTAAACCAAATGGCATGACCCTATAGAAATAAGTACCCCACAGGGTTTTGAAAGCATTCTTTTCTGCATCTGTTTCATTCACAAAAAATTGAATCTCATGTTTAGCATAATTATCAACAAGGATATGATTATTGGGTAGCGGAAAGTTATCTTTAGGGCTTGCTTTGTTCAAATCCCTATAATCAACACAAACTCTGATCTTACCATATTTCTTTGGTACGGGCACCATATTAGCCAACCATGTGGTGTACTGAGCGACCCTGATCACGTTCGCATTCAATTGCATTATGATTTTCTCTTTGATTTTATCGCTCACGTCAGTTTTAAACTTTCTTTGCTTTTGCTGGACCGGTGAAAAATTAGGGTATGTAGGCAGTTTATGGACTACCAAATCAGTGCTTAGACTCGGCGTATCATCATAAGACCAAGCAAAAACATCCTTATACTCGAACAAAATCTGAACAATATCATTTCTGATATTTTGATCCGCATGAATATTTATTCTTATTTCTCTAACCTCCTCACCAGTTGCCAAATTTATTATCTCAGTGTCATTTAAATTAGGTTTGGACTTATCCTCAAATTGATCCAATCCTTTTTTGACTTCCTTGTTGGCTTCATCTTCATCGTATTCATCTACCGTTTGGTTTGCTGATTCGAGATTAGACAACTTTTTAGGATCTAAATGTGAACTCCGCGTGCATACCATGTTATCAAAGCCAGTACTAACATAACTGAAATAAGATAAAGATAAAAAAAATAAGAATTAAAAGAGGAAAGAAAAGATAAATTTACTAGGAAACTTGAATTTCATTTCATTGAATTGGAAAGGATAGGAGGGTTAACATCAAAGCAGAGCAACTAAACTGAGTGGATTACAACCCTGAGAATAATCTAAAATGAGAAAGAAAGAAAAGTGAAACAACAAAATAAAATACCAAGACTCCTTCCTTGTGGGGAGAGAAGTGGCTTCCCAGTTAGTGAGCTTGATATTTGGCCCGACGAATTGCACATCTACATGGCTAGGGCCTTCGCCCATCTGAACCATGTTTACTTCATAAAATATTTCCTTAATACCTTGACATATTTCATCCACATCCTTGTTAGCAGATGCGTCTTGATCTTTTTCCTTTTAACCTTTCGTGAAAGATTGGCTAATGTATGGAACCAAACTTGTTAATTGCCAAGCCTTCTTTTTCTGTTTTTTTGCCCACCTCTTATCTGCTGCAGTCGGCTTAAATCCTAAGCCGAAGGTGTTTTAGCTACCATATGGATCTACAGGGTTTATAATTCTTTGCAGCGAAACCCCTAATCCTTTTCCTGGTTCATAACCATTTTGTAGCATTTGGCTAGCCACTATGATTGAAGTAGAAGAGAGATAAGGCCCCAGAATCGGCGTGTCTTCCGCAACTTGATCAGCTGTCACAATTTCAAAGGCTTGATAAATGGAACATTCACAACCCCCTTTTGCTTCGATACAGGGTACAGAAGGATCTCGATATATGGGAAGGTCATCCTCTCCATGCACAATGATTTCCTGATTGTCGTGTTCAAACTTAACTACTTGATGCAAAGTAGAAGGTATGGCTCTGGCCATATGGATCCATGGTCTTCCTAAAAGTAGGTTCTAAGAAGTATCCATGTCTATTACTTGAAAGGTGATCACAAACTCAACTGGTCCAATAACCAAAGCAAGATCTATCTCACCAATTGTGTCTCATCTTGCACCATCAAAAGGCCGAACACATACATTATTGGATCGAATCCTATCTGGGCAAATTTTTCATTTTTGTAAAGCAGAGAGAGGACAGATATCTACTCCTGAACCTCCATCGATCATTACCCCTTTTATGTAATATCCTTCGCATTTGATAGTCAGATGCAAAGCCTTGTTGTGACCAGAGCCTTCTGTAGGTAACTCATCATCAGTGAAAGTGATTCTATTTGCTTTAAATATTCTACGAACCATCCTTTCTATTTGACAGACCATAGTTTTCTTTGGGACGTATGCTTCATTCAACAACTTAATCAATACCTAATAATGTTCTTTAGAATGTAGCAGCACGGATAACAATAAGATTTGAGCCGGGGTTTTCCTCAATTGATCGACAATGGAATAGTCTTGGATTTTTATTTTCTTGAGAAATTCCTCAGCCTCTTCATCTGTGACAGGTTTTTTCATTGTCCCTAGACTATCTTTAAGCTGTTTTGCTCTCCTTAATTCTTCTGGAGCATAGCATCTTCCTGATCGAGTCAAGCCCCCTGTTTCATTCGTTTCTTCCATGACCTCTTTTCCTTTGTACATCACCGTGGTTTTGTTGTAGTTCCATGGGATGGTTTTTAAGATTGTCACTGGGAGCTGTACTGCGTGTTTTATGACAATTGGCTCTGTTATCTTTCTCATGTTATTGCGTTGTTGGTCGAACCATGTGGGACCACTCGGAACATATAGTTTTGGCCCATCTTGTGCTATTCCCTTTAGCTTTGCAGGAATATACAATACCATCTTTTCTGAATCTCGAGGTCTTATAATGGAACTCTCTCCTTTCACGATCAGTGGTTCTCTTTGCATAGACTTCAGGGCTTCACCCGGGTTCTCCTTCAGGGTGCCTATTTCTATCACTGCTTGGCCTGTTGGCCTGTAGTCTCTATCGTCAAAAATCATCCCCACGACGTGTGTGTTACTATGATTGGGAAGTGGATTATCGGTAACATTCAGCGCTTCTTCTTTTTGTATTACGATTGCCTTGCTTTCAATTAACTTTTCAATGACTCTCTTTAGATTCCAACAATTTTTGGTACTATGACCTTGGACGTTTGAATGGTACTCCACCTTACATAAGGATCAAACCAACTTGCATTCGGATCTACTTTAAAGGGCAAAACAGGTTCAATCCATCCTAATTTGACCAATCTCCGTAACAGGCTCGTATACGATTCTCTAATTGGGGTGAAGTTTTCCCTTGGCCTTTGTTCTCTTGTATAATCTGCCTGAACATACGGATTACGAGGGCTTGGAAATTTAGCTGCCGCGGATGAAAACCTTGTGAAGCAGGTGCCCGCTGAGGAAGTTGGGCATACGCTTGAGAATTAAGAACAGCAGGTTGAGGTGTATAATAATTTTGAGGAGGGTTGGGTTGCCCCTGTTGGACCTGAACGTAAGGGGAGTTCCGTCCCTTTTAGGTATTACTCGATCCTGATGCCATCATGGATCCTTCTTCCTTCTTTTTTTGACTTTCGAAACCACCTGATCCACACTAAACGGCTTTTGTAGTGGCCTTGAGGGTGGTTTGGCTCATGATTTTTCCTGATTTGACGCCATTCTCCACCATTTCCCCAATTTTTATTGCTTCGACGAAAGGTTTACCAACCGCGGCTAGTAAATGATGAAAATAATTGGACTCTTGAGTTTGGAGAAAGACGTCAATCAATTCCTAGTCCTTCATTGGTGGTTTGACTCTAGACGTCTGTTCTCTCCATTTTATGGCAAACTCTCGAAAACTTTCAGATAGTTTTTTCTTCATATTAACGAGAGAAGTACGATCAGGGACAATGTCGAGATTGTATTGAAATTGTTGTACAAAATCTTGATCCATACCGTCCCAAACGTGCTAATGGGAGATGTCTTGATCGATAAACCATTCGGAGGCTATTCCTGTCAGACTTTCTCCGAAATAGGCCATAAGCAGCTTCTCTTTCCCTCCTGCTCCTCTAAGTTGATTACAATACCTTTTTAAGTGGGATACTGGGTTACCATGACCACTATATTTTGCAAATTTTTTGGTCTTGAAACCTATTGGCAAATGAACATTAGGAAACATACACAGGTCTTTGAAAGAGACACTTTTGTGTCCTTCCAATCCTCATATGTTTATCATACCCTACTCCAGAATCCTAACTTTTCTAGCTATCTCTTCTCATTCTTCATTCATAATAGCCTTCTCAATCACGATATGAGACTCAGGCTGATGAGTGGGCTGATATTAATTTACGGGTTTAAATGCCAGTTCAGGAGGATGGACTTGATCATGATTCAGCTCGTCAATAGGATTCTGTATCATTGATGGAGGATTTATATTAGTTTGCACGGCCGGAATAAAAAGCGGGTTGTTCATGAATAGTGGATTGGAGGACGCATGGTGGATGTGCCAGCAACGCTAGACACATTAGCGTATGGACCAAATCCAGGCGGATAAAGTGGATCATCGACTTGGGCTTGAGTAGAACTGGGATGATTTGTATTCGAAAGACCAGGAATCAAGGAAGGTGGGGCTTATCCATTCGCCCAGGCCTGATACATTTCCGTAATTTATTGCTTCAATAACCTATTCTTCTCCAAAGATGCGAACTCTCATGAAATTAACTGATCTCGACCTTCTTCATTATCAGATTTTGTTCCATCTTTTCGAGTCATCTTCCTTTTTCCTTTATACCTTGTGTTGTACAGGTGAGAGGCCAGCTTAACCATAACCAACCACCTTACTCTCTCTCACTTATGAAACAAAAACAAATATCTTAGCATTTAGAGCTTTAAAAATATTGATATATTCATAACAAACTCAAATGTCATGCACCTAAGTAATTTCATTCCTGAAATGGACTTAGGAAAACCTTCTTGTTTCATCCCGACTTTGGTGAATTAATTTTTACCCTCATTATTTAACGCCAACATCTTAAAATTATTACTTGAAACTTGGAAAAATATTTGATCGCACCCGCCAAGAGTTTCCTACGTATCATGTTTTACATAAATCAGATCATCACGTAGTTCATGGATATAGTAAATATATATATATATATATTCAGAAATAAAGAGAATAAAAACTTGAAACAAATGCAAAATTTTCCTTACATTTCCAACTGTTCTTAAAACAAAGCTTCAATGAAAGAAAACTAAAATTATCTAAAACTAGGACAGACTCGGAATACTAGCGAAATACTAAAAAACCTATAAAGAAACTAACTCTAAGAAAACAAGGACTTTAATAATTATCATCAAGATTCCTTTCAAAGATGTCTTGCAACTTAATCCTCTCTCAGACTTGAGTAGATCCTGGATAATGCTTTTGGCAGATATGGGGCGAGAGCACGTGCCTAACGACCCAGATTTTCATCACCTCGGTAAAGATACTTAGCATAAACATTAATCAAGGTTTCACTGAGATGAAGTACGTCTCCCCTAGCCTCACTCATACTCGCATAGCAGTTTCGCACCCAATGCTGCGTATTGTGGACGGTATGCTTTAGGTCTCCTTCTGGTTCATGAAGGCCATTGATCTGATAGTGAAGCGCCTGCCGTTCAATCATCCACTGGTTTCTCTCAACTTCAACTTCCTTCTGAAAAGTCGTAAAAAGCCTCGCTATTTCTCTTTCCCGTTCCATGAAAGCTTTTAGCTGAGCCCAAAGCTTCGACTATGTGCTTGTCAGCAAGGCCTTCTCTTTCTAAAAATCACTCGATTGTTGCTCTATAGCACCGGTGGCAATGTCCAGGTCTTCTTATAGGGCATGCATGGAAACACGGTTCTCTTTCTCAATCTCCTTGCGGACCGACCTAACTTTGGCCTCAAATCTCACCTCATGATGAACCAATTCTTCTCTAGCCCTAGCCAGATCTATATTTAAGATGTACAGAGCAGACTGATAGTTCTCTTCTACCTCTCATCGATCCTGCTTAATTCTGACTTCAATCTCTCCTTCTCGATCTACTGCTCTCTGGCTGACCTTTCTGGCATAGCTTTAGGAGGAGACTGGTCATAAAACCATGGCAGATACCAACAGTCTACCTCGCTCTTGTCGCGGTCTTCCACCATGTACTCAAAACCAGAAAGTACGCATCCTCCTTAAATCTTAAGTATCTCAGACTTCCATAGAGGGATGTCAGGGAGGAATTCATACATGAACTCTTCATATCCTCGACTGGCGGTATATGCTGATGTTGATCGAATTATCGTATGACCCTTAGTGGAACATAGGGCTGAAGACCTCGGAGACCCATTAAGACGATGAAAGGTCAGAAAGTAGACATATATATCAACTCTTTTGAGGGGAACGAATGATAATTCCACACTATCTTGTCCGTCGTCAACCCCTCCAAGTACTCCTTCCAAGCTCCTATTCCTTCGGGAAAGTTTTGGTCCTCCATCCTCTTCTCATGGCCATTGATATAATCATTCCATTCGAATCAAAAATCCACAATAAATGGATAATAACGAACATGCTCGAGCATCTATAACTACAATAGAATGTTACATCCTTCAAAATAGTCCGCCCTATTTTTGCACATCGTCAGGGCCCGATAAATGTCAGCCAGAATCATGGGCACGAGGGTGACCTTAGGATTCTTCTCAAAAGCGGTAATAAACACAGCCAGATTGGTGCTGATTTTTCCTCCTCTCTTCAAAAATACCATGATTCCCAAAAAAACCACTATGAATGCTTCAGAACTGTGCTTCAGGTCCGGTAGCACCCCCCGTTGTTAAGTTCTGATCTAAACAACTCGAATCCCTTTTCCTGACCATATCTTTTGTACAAAAATTCTAGACGAACCCATCCATTTTCTAGGCAGCCTCCTATGTTCTTCTCCTTTATGTGCAATAGCTCAAAAAATCTTTTGAAAGTGACATGCTTCAGTATCATGGGTTCTCCTCGGTGAAGATTCTTTCCATTTCCAATAAATACTTCTATTTCCTCTAGTGTGGGAGTGAGCTCAAATTTGGATAATCAGAATACGTTGTTTGAAGGATCCCAAAACTGTATCAAAGATTCTATCACATCTCTTCGTGGTTCAACACTCAACAGACTCCTTAAAAATCCCAAGTTTTTATATACTTCTCCCTATCCATAGTCAGTCATTTTGTTATACCATATCCATAATAGCTTTGAAACTTTATCTAACATCATGAAATGGGGTACTTTATCATCCCTCGGCCTCTTGTCACTCCTCCCGAATGAGTTCATATTGCCCTATAGGATAATGATAGCAAATAAGAATTCTATTTTAAGCATCCTAAAACAAGACAAAAATAATTTTCGAAAGAAGTTGACGGAATGGCACGGAATAAGATTTCAAAATGAGCATGAGAAAGTATCAACCAACAAAACAGGAAGTATCTTCCAAAACATCCTAGAGTGGAGATAATAATTTGATGATGTTTGGACCAGACATATTAGAAATAATTAAATTATTAAAACAAAATAGTGGATCGAATTGTTTGAAAAAATTTTAACTGTGCTTGACAAAAATGGGCTCTATGGTATTCCTAAGAGAGATTTTAAAACCAAAGAAAATGGAGATAACGAGACCACGACGTTAAAACGACTTAATCTTTACAGAAAAGTTCTATGTAAAAATATTATATATTTTCTAAAATAAACCCTTAAAATTTTTTATTTAACCCTTTTTCTTAGATCAATTAATTCACGTAAAAGCCTGTCAACATTTGATATGGTATTTCCTATAATGCAACAAGTAGCACATAAAATGTACATGATGGTCTCAAAAGGTGACACCTGTCCTAGACAGACCCGACCCCCGTGTCGAGCCCCACTAAGTCAAAAATGCACGTGATACAAATAAAATGCAGTCTATTAGGGATAACCGCGTCTAAGTTCCAGTCATGTTAGGTTTAACCTGGTGGAGTTAGGTATCTAGAATGGCTGTAAAACAAGCGGACAACTCGAGTCAGCAAGGGACAACTTTACCGGTAGCAGGGCTTTCCGGCCTCATTGTTGGTCCCTTCCCGTCCTAAATCATGGGTGAGTACAGAATCCTTCCCAGGAGTGTTACCGCATCTCTGGTATCTCAAGCTCGGGAGCTTATACCGCATCTCTAAATATACAGTATCTCAGAAGACTTAGATGGGTACACGGAAGAAGACAGTTTATATTGCAATTCAAATAATATCAAAGCGATAAACATGTAGGCAAAGAACACATTTAGGCCATCAATAAACAATATGAAAATTAAATAAAGCCAAACAAGTCAATATAAAAGCTCGAATTTTGTGTCCCCAGCAGAGTCACCATCTGTCACACCCCTATTTTTCACCACCCCTGACCCGCTAGGGAGTTGGTTTTAGAGAAAACGAGTTTTTTCAATTAAAGTGACGTTTTGAGTAGGGATTATTTTATTTACAGAGTCGCCACTTGGAATTGAGTTTGAGTGTTCCAAGTCACCTTATTGAATCTCTATTCAAAAGAAAATTACTCTTTATTTTTTGGTCTGCAAACTAGAAATCTGGATAAAGAATTATGTTGACCGAGGGAAAGGTGTTAGGCACCCCTCGAGTCCCGTGGTTCTAGCACGGTCACTTTAATGACTTACGTCTGGCTTAAATTAATCTTTTGGATATTTGCTAGCCTAAAAGTTATTTGCCTCCCGCTTTTAATTTATTTTGAAATTATTTATTATATTGATGTGTGGCTTACCGATAGTAGTACTTTTCGGCCTCACCACAAATTTTGGCATATTTCTCGCGCCTTTGTGACATTTATGGCTCGTCCCCATTTTTCTAGTCTAAATAAGCACCTAATAGGTTTAAAATCTATCCAAGCTAATTCAACCGGCTTCAAATGGTAGATTAATTTTATTATAACGAATGGTCGGTAGCAAGGCTTTTCAACTTCATCGTTAATTTTCGCTTGTATATTAAATTCTTAATTTCCTTGAGATTAAGAACCTAACTCATTCTTTTTACAAGTCCGTTCCCTCGCAAATGAATTTTTCCCCTCTTTTTTTATATGCAGTGGAATTTAAAATAAATATGTATCTCATCTTACTTCCTTACAAACTTAATGAATTACTTAGGGCCTTGTATTTTTTATGACTCAAAATTTATTTTTTAGGGACTTTTACTGTTTAAATAATGATTTAATTCAAATCGGGTTACACCTTCATGTCTAATATGAATTCCTTAAAAGTAAGAAAATAGACATAAAATTAAATGATATATAGCATTTAACCCCAAATTATGGCTCATGCAGAAAGAAATTAAAAAAAAAAAAACACAGTGTTAAAAATAAAATATTTTTTCATCCTTTTAAAAAAAAAAACTACATTGAACATGATATGCCCAGAAATGCACTCATTTTCACCTATACCCAAGCAAATCTAAACTCCACGAGAGAGAAAAAAAAGTTTTTTTTTAATTACAACATAATCATGGATACATGACTAAAATAGTATATTCCCTTGATTTTAGGATCCCAACTAATTATTTTGGCATTATATATCACTGTAAATTTGCTAGGATATACCACCAACCTAGTAATATAATAACTTAAAATGCAATTCATTTATAGGAACACATGCAAATGGAGAACTCCCACTTATCTTTGGATTTACAAAATAATGCAAGAGGGAGGGAAAAGCTTAACCAAACAAAACAAAAACAAAAAAAAACGTGATAAGATTATAATAGTGACTTTCCTTTGTACCCAAAATCCTACCCTTCTCTTAACTATACTTCTTATAACTTGACTAAACATTTAACAAAGGCAACCTAAACATGGAAGACTAGCTAAAAGGAAACTTATTCTAAAGGGGAATGACCACATGCTTCAGGTAACTAGTTTAAAGTGAAGAAAATAATAAAACATCCCTTATTATACTTTAAATAAACTAACAAAGTCGCTATCTGAATAGAAACACACATCATTTAAAGGTTTTCAGAGAAGGGTTTTCTTCCTTTTTTTCTTTACAAAAAAATGAGACTACTAATATCAAGACATAAATCGATCCCGAGATGATTTACACAAATACTTGATAAACATTATCTAACAGAATGATATAGACGTTAACATGAACTCAGATCTAGTTAAAGTAAACAAAGATGAAAGAAAAAAATAATGAATATCGGGTCAGGTAAGAACATATCCAGACATAGTAATAATAGACAAAAAATGCATGGTATTTTGGATATTATAAGGTCTCATATAAGGTCTTTAAATTCCATAAAACTGAGATAAAGATTGACATTCACGTCTCCAAATTTACACGAAACTTAAACATATGGAACAAGAATAGAATACTAACCTCTACGGTACAATAACTATAATAAAAAGGAGGACGCCTTCACCGGATACTCGAAATGGGAACCCCAAAGCCGAACTCTAACCCAAAAAATTTCTTTCTAACTTTTCTCTTTCTATTTTTTGTTTTGCTTTGATTTCCTTCTGTTTCTTTTTCTTAGGTTTTCAATGTTTTCTTTTCTTTGATTTTTTCTCTCCGTGTAATCCCTAAATCTTCTCCCTTTGTTGTATGCAGGTGCTTATATTTATATAATAGTGCATGTGTGTGTCGTGTGTTTGTAGTGGGAAAAATTAGGTTTTGTGAGTGTGTGGAGAATTAGTGGGATTAATGTGGGACGTGGGTTTTTGGGTAGTTTAGATCTTTTTTTTTACTTTTTCACCTTTTTTAAAAAAATAAATAAATAAATAATAATAATAATAATTATAAAATAATAATAATAATAATAATTAATATTTAAAATAAAATAAAAAATGATACAACCTATTAAAAAAAATAACAAAATACAAATAAGTTAAATAGCTAGTTTTAGAAATATGATTAAGAAATATTAATATCACTAAATTATTTATTAAAAATTAAAAGAAGAAAACAAATATAATTTAAAAAAAATCATTTTTTCATTTTTTTAAATAAATGAATAAATAAATAATAAAATAAAAATTATTTTTAAAATGTGACTCTATTTTTTTATAGTTTTTCCAAAACTTTTAAAACAAACTTTTTAAAACTAAGATAAAATTGAAATATCTAACTTACACCTAAAAACACATTTAAATGCTAAAATGGCATAAAACCTTAGGTTTTGTAAAAAATTAGGTGTTTACAGCGATAGCATTAGTCATTCCAAAGAATCTCTTGTACCTTGATAATATATTTATAAAAATCACAAAAATGAATATTAAATAGGATTTCTATAAATATTATCTTTGAAGTTTAAACGTAGTTTGTACATCTCTAACTTTAATATGGTATTATTAAATACCGCATTGATCGAAATATTAACTTTTCAATTATCAAATTATCGAACCAATATTTAAAAATATGATATATAATATCTGCTGTCAAATACTAATTACCGAATTATCAAACCTAAAATTTAAAATATCAAACTGAATACCAAATGTCCGCCCCAACCTGTCATGACCATATATTTGGTTACGAGATATATAGCATGATATGACTTGGAAGATGGTGAAGCATAGAAGTATAGATGGCAACTCCTCTCATTTCGAGTAAAAAGCAAGC
>NW_025892248.1:51282-54166 GCF_002878395.1 Capsicum annuum | reverse complement strand
CTACTTCACTACCCGCAGTTTCCCTTTCCCTTGCCCTCTTCTCTTCATATTATTATTGTATCTCACCACTAAGTTTATCTCCATCTTAAAGCTTGGCCTCATTCTTATTGGATCCTAACTCTCCCTCTTTTTCTACTTGGATGGTGTGTTTTCGATTTAGTGTAGCTTAGGAAGGACACATTGGATTTAGTGGAGTGTAAGGTCTTTGAATTGAAGGATTTTGGAGTGGAGGATTCGGGTTTAGGGATGGAATTTGGGCTCCAAGTACTCCTTGTGGAACTTGGTGGAGTGAGGAACGGCTAGGTCCATTTTGTTCTCGGCTTTAGGAGTAAAGATTGACTTGGTTTGTAGCACTTGGTGGATACAATCTTTGGTGCAAGGTCTCAGGAGTAATAGTAGGTTAGGTGTTTTGAGTGGTATGAGGTCAAGAACTCCTTTGGCTTTCCACCCTCTCCAATCTTTCACTCGTTGAGGCCACATCCGAACCCAACTTCTCAACATTTGCCTTCATCTTAGCCACTCCTTGAGACAAAGTTTCAAGACTACCCAAGAGGACATTCATAACATTATTTCCCACGGTTGGGGAATTGGAATTTTTGGGTTTCATTTGCAATTTTACCTACGAAACAAGCAAACGTTAGTTCAAAATACGCTAGACATTCTTCACACTCGGCTTCCTAACTTGGTCCTTCAAGTATTGTAAGCCGGCTATCAATCCTTGAGTGCTTAGGAATGAGTCTACTTCTTGAGTTGGAGTGGATTTTGGTTAGAAGACTCAAAGAATTTTTGTACGCACTTGAACGAAAAACAACTATGAACTATAAACGATCAAAGCACCACAAGTAACACTTACACGAAAGAAGTACTCAAAAACTAGTTCACAACTTAGTAGGTTGTTACTAGTTGTCAACTAGAATAGGAATCAATGAAAATGAAACTAATAGAGACAAGGAAAGAAACTATGGATGTCCAAGAACTTCAGTTTTTTTTTTTTTTGGTAGTTGGCATAGCCCACGATTTTTATTGTTATTTTTTTTCTTTGGTCATTGATATTGTTGTTGATGTGGAGTATAATATTTTCAAGACATAAGTTGTTTAATATTGTTTGTTGGTGATGAATTTTTGGTTTTAGAGTAATAAGACAAGGCTTTGGATTCTCTTTCCAAAGTTCAAAAAAGTGTACATCATCTTTCACCAACTTGCACTAAAATGGTAAAACACCTTTTTGACTTGTCTTTTCTCTTTCTTTTTTGGCCTTTCTTGAAAGATGTTTTGACACTTTTTTGGTAGGCAAGCTTTTGGTAGGCCTTTGTTTCTTTGCCACTTTAGTGTTGTCTTGAAAGTAGTCCCAAGACAACACAATACCTTACCTCTCTCTTCCCTTTTTCAAATCAAACAAGGCATTTTGTTGAATATTACTCAAGACCAACATGAACAACAACAAGAACACTTTGAACAATAACAACAGCTAAACCATCCAACCTTTCAACAACAACTTAACAAAGCTCAAATCTTGGACTTTAGACTCAAGTGTGCTAGGGAAACAACAAGATAACACACGAAACTACTAAGAGAAGTAAAATAACACCTAATCTAGACACAAATTCGTCCAAACAACAACACCACTTTGGCCAAGACACCCAACCCATAGAATAACTTATTTTTGTAAGATTTTTGACCTTGGACACCTCTTCTAATGTTAGAAAACAAAGATCTAACACTATAACACACAAAACACACAAAAGTCACAAGAAAACTAGGCACAAATATCGGCCAAAACAACAACAAGACACAATTTCGGCCAAGACAACAAAAATGGACAGATTTGCTTTTTTGTGGAATTTTCAGTTTGTCAACACCTCTCTTTTTTTTTTTGGATTTTTTGACTTAGAGAGCCCAAGATTGGCAGTGTAGGAACACAACCAGCCTTAGCTCTAATACCAAATGATACTAAACGGTATCTACAAGATCAAAAAATAGTCCACAAACTCACAAAAATAGTCCACACGTACAATACATCAAATGGAAACAACAAACACACAAACTTGAAAGATAAGGAGATAGATAAATTGACACAAAGAGAATATAAAATGTAGCAACTAAAGAGTGTATCAAACTCTAAAACCTCTACAAATCACATTAAAAAGAACCAAGTTCTTACGGGAACACAAGAGGATCTCGGTTCACTCAAGCACTCTCGTTTCTAGCCGTCTCACAACACAAGTAGAACCTTCCACTTGTGAAGCTTAAAATGTTTGGTGGTCTACTCTCTTCTTGAGAGGAAATATGGTGTTCAATGTTACAAAGTGATTTTAAAATGAGCTAACTAAGAAAATAAGACTAAGGGGTTCCTACTTATAGTCTATTACAAAAGAGATGGGAAATAACACATTTACCCTTAATGAAGGGGGTGGGTTTGGAGTGTATAAATGGGGCAGACTTGTAATGTTTTTAAGACACTCAAGGCATGTCTTCACACTTTAATACATACACTCCGTTAGATGAACTTAAGACATGCTCAACTACGTCCATTTTCATAAACGCGCCTTGTAGTCTTTGTAGTTCCCGAGCTTGGACAAGGCTTTGAAAAAGGCTTCAAAAGGTCTTCAATTCCTTTGCAAATCCAAAACGTAGATCTCCAACAAAAACTTGTAATCCTTGTGCTCCTCATGCTTGTATCAGATATGTAATCCAATCATACGGTGCCAGTCATTAAAAGAGCTGACTGGGAGGGCTTTTGATCCGAAACTTAAAATGACGTCATTTTATTTTTATAAGTTAAAACGACTTCGTTTTGCTTATTATTATTATTATTATTATTATTATTATTATTATTATTATTATTATTATTATTATTATTATTATTATTATTATTATTATTATT
>NW_025892248.1:48108-48282 GCF_002878395.1 Capsicum annuum | reverse complement strand
GTTGATTTGAGTTTTTCTATTAAAAAATGGTACATGAGAATTATTTTTAACAACGAGGATAAATTTGACCCCAAAGTATGTCATCGATGTAAATTTGACCTCAAAGTATGATGAAAGGTATATTTAGTCAATTTTCTAAAATAGAGAGGTAAATTTGACCTCAAAATATTATAA
>NW_025892248.1:40825-45108 GCF_002878395.1 Capsicum annuum | reverse complement strand
TGAAGAGAAGAGGGCAAGGGAAAGGGAAACTGCGGGTAGTGAAGTAGGAAAGGAAAAGAAAAATGTGCTTGTGGGATTTGCCCACAAAGGATATTTGATACTCACTAACCCATATGCTAGAGCTTTGCCTAGCATTGACCCTTCTTATGTACAGGTTCAAGTTCATATGCTATCAATGAAGGATCAAAAAGGAATTCCACACGATAACATGGGAAATGAGATAGTGACACCCTTGGCCGAGAGCTCCAAACAAGTGGACTGCTGTGGCATACACCGAGGTATAATTTCTGCACTCTACACTTCCTTAGGCTTGAAATGTTGTGATAAGAATATTAGTATCCAATGTGAAGTAGCTTCGGGTTTACATAGTGTAGAAAAGCATGAAATCTTTCCTTGGTAGTTCTCTTGTTGCATATGTTGGTCAATTTGCTCTTCAGGATAGTTCATTACTTGATCATGTGAGTGATGTAATTCAAAATCCTCAAGTTAGTGTTCATTTTTGTAATATTGACCCCGATATTGGACATATTCCTTTAAGCTTATGTGATGCAAACCGTGCTACTAGTTTTGCTCAAGGTAATCATATGCTTGGAATTTTTTTTAATAAAGGTGTGCTTTCTCTTAAGAGAAGACTTCTAGGCCACAACTCTTTAGTCTTGGATGATAACCTAGTAAAAGGATTAGTTAATCTCGGCTTTTACCCTTGGTTACACCATCCCTTTGATCCCAAAACACTAGTGGGTTGGAAAAGGGGTTGCCTCGGCTTATGCTTATATTTCCTTGATGATTATCTTATCCCGATCCTTTGTAATTTTCAAACTACATGTTTCATGATAAAAATAAAGAATTGTTGGTTGAATTTTAAAAGTGTACCCCCTCGACAAGATGTCTTCACACTTGATTCCTTTCTACACTACCTCTTTACCTATGATGATAACCATGTTAATTTTAAATTTATATTGCATAGTGGTAGGAAGTTTGGTGCCTAGTTTTATTATTTACATGATGGTGATATGTGGTTGAGCTGGATCTTAAGATCAATTGTGGCACTATATTTGATGAGGTCCTTTGTAGAGGTAATGAAACAAATGTATCTTATGGTTCCTAAGATGAAGGTAGTCTTACCTTTTGGGTATAGTAAAGCCATTAAGACCATTGTAGTTTCCTTATCTCTTGATATTTTCCAAAGCCACTTCCTTTGTGCCATTCATGCTAAGCTTTTCATGTCACACACAAAGGACCCATGGGTATATTCCAAATGTGAACAACCTTGGCTTGATGACATATGTGATAGTTTCAGATTACAATCCTCTTTCCTTGATGTTTATCTTAGTCATGTCCTTTGTGATGCTTGTGGTATGTGTTTCATGATCATAACAAAGGATTGTTGGTTTCATTCCAAAAGTGTACCCCCTTGGCATGTCTATATAATTTGTGGTACTAATACTAACCCTCCTATAATGAGGATTGTGTATTTGTTATCCCTCTCTTTAGTTTTGCAAGGTGTGAATTTGAGGACAAATTCCTTACAAAGTGGAGAGGATGATATAAGCATGAGGAGCACAAGGATTACAATTTTTTGTTGGAGGTCCACGTTTTGGATTTGCAAAAGAATTGAAGACCTTTTGAAGCCTTTTTCAAAGCCTTGTCCAAGCTCGGGAACTACAAAGACTACAAGGCGCATTTATGAAAATGGACGCAGTTGAGCATGTCTTAAGTTCATCCAAGGGAGTGTATGTATTAAAGTGTGAAGATATGCCTTGAGTGTCTTAGAAACATTACAAGTCTGCCCCATTTATACACTCCAAACCCACTCCCCTTCATTAAGGGTAAATGTGTTATTTCCTATCTCTTTTGTAATAGACTATAAGTAGGAACCCCTTAGTCTTATTTTCTTAGTTAACTTATTTTAAAATCACTTTGTAACATTGAACACCATATTTCCTCTCAAGAAGAGAGTAGACCACCAAACATTTTAATCTTCACAAGTGAAAGGTTCTACTTGCGTTGTGAGACAGCTAGAAACGAGAGTGCTTGAATGAACCGAGTTCCTCTTGTGTTCCCGTAAGAACTTGGTGCTTGTTAATGTGATTTGTAGAGGTTTTAGAGTTTGATACACTCTTTAGTTGCTATATTTTATATTCTCTTTGTGTCAAGTTATCTATCTCCTTATCTTTCAAGTTTGTGTGTTTGTTGCCTTTGTTTGATGTCTTGTACGTGTGGACTATTTTTGTGAGTTTGTGGACTATTTTTTTCTCTTGTAGATACCATTTGGTATCAATATCCACATCCACCTAGGTGCAAGTGAAACTCACGCATGGAGGTTGAAAAATCGGAGGTCATATTTGTTCAAATTTTGAATAGTTAAAGGTCCTATTTGTGCAATATCAAAGTTTAAGATCAAAATTATAATTTAGTGTCAATTTTAGGGTTATATTTATGTACTATGCCTAAAAAAATATCACGTGAGTTTGAAAAAATCAAACTTAACGTGAGTTCATCTATTAGTTTGAGGGGGTTTGGGCCACAGGTGACAAACGAGTTTTAAAATGAGGTGTAAGGGACACAAGTCTTAATAATTGAGTAGAGGTGACAATTACTTCATCAGGGTTTAAGAAAGTTTGGAAAATTTCAAAATTACCCACAAGTTTTTAAATTTACACTTGGATTCAAATGTTAGTTAATATATAACGAGGAATGAAGGGAAAAAAGACATTTTTTTCTCTCTCCTCATCCGTTGTTATTTTCTCTCTCTTCGCGATATTTGTTGTTCATTGTTGCTGCTGCTTTATTCATCATCTTCTAATTCATTATCATCATCTTATACTTCATTATCAACTTCATATTCTTCTTGTTGACCATTGTTGTTGTTGTTGTTGTTGTTACCCCAACTGCTGCTCTTTGACCAAATTCTTATGTCAAATTTTGTTTCATAAATCACTTTCAACTTTGGAATTTACTTGAGAGGAGACTTTGGTAAGTCAGATTATGCTTTTTAGTTAAATCTGGGTAACTGCTAGTGTGTTGTTTTTTCAACAATAGTTTGTACGCAAACATGAATGCAATACAAGAGCAATCTGTTTAAACAGATCCATTATCTGCGGCACCAGATAAATGTTCTGTTGTAACAGTAGACTCATGTTGGATTCATGTTTAAGGGTTCTAGGTGCCCGTAATATTATTATGAATCGAATAGATGGGTATTCTGTTGCACCAGATTTGTAATCTATTTCAACAGATAAATAATCTGTTTCATCAGATTGCTAATATGTTTCGAACAACAAAATACAGCTCCTGTCACACACAAAACCTAACAGATAACTCATATGTTCTTGCTATTGATACTGGAATCAAATTATTCCTTAAATTGTTGACATGTCATTCGTTAAGAAATAGAAATAGACAGCACAAAAATTAAATAAGAAATAAAAAGTCAAGTGCATCAAACATAATTTTTTATAAAACAAACAAAAAAAATACATAGACAACAGAAAAAAGCTTAATTATTATTATCATCATTATTAACATTATTATTATTTGTATGGCCAGCCGACCAATCTTCAAAGGGCAGCAGCAGCGCCCTCCGCAGCCTGCGGATCTCCCGCAGCATCCTTACTCTGATGGCGGCCAACTCCCAATGCAGGTCATGAACCTCCTTTTGCAGTTCCCTCATGGAGTCTCGTAAAATAGCGACATCCCACACAGGATCAGCCATATCTAAAAAACGCATAAGTTGACAAAATACACACGTAAACACAAAAGTAAAGAAAAGAAAGAATTCAATGGAATGTAATACAACGTATATTTACACAAAAATTAAGAAAAAAACTTACCAGAGACAGGAAAAAGCTATCAAGTCCTTGAAGAGAAAGTAGTTGAAGGGGTAACAAGAGCGAGGAATAAATAGTGTGTAGTAGAACGAACGGTTGAGTAAGGAGGGACCTATTTATAGAGGATTGAACTTGAATGAGTTAGGCAAAAAATCGCAGCTATTCACTTTCATTTATTAAAGACATTCTTGATTACTGTAAAAAGTTATGACTTAATTAAATTAATCAATATTATGATAAGTCATGACTTTACAGCTTTATTATTATTAATAATTAGTTCTTTCCAGGAACCATTTTTTTACACTGTTTTGGACAACAGATAATATATCTGTTGCATCAGATAAATCATCTGTTACAACAGATATATCATGATTTGCAACAAATAGATAACCTGTTGCATCCGATAATATATCTGTTGTAACATATAATATATATATATATATTTTTAAAAAA
>NW_025892248.1:21882-37825 GCF_002878395.1 Capsicum annuum | reverse complement strand
CATGGGAGGCAACCCATGGTTTTACTAGGATTTTGTTTTTGGTAAATGAAAATTCAAAAAAAAGAGTTGAGCCACGACCGAAAATAAGGTGCTTGGTGGGAGGCAACCCATCCCTCTAATCATCTTGTTTGTTTGTTCTGAATAAGTGTAGGTACTGCAGGCATTAAGGAGACAGTTGGTTTTACACTTGGTGAGAAAATCAACTACATCAAAGGTGGTAAGTCTATTGATGACGTACACATTTTTGAGTGTAGCATTCGATTTCACTTGGAAATTGGGAAAGAAGGCATGTAGCAAATGGTATGGGTGCATTGCAACTTTAAGGCATCACATAAGTGCATATAGGCACTGCCTATTCCATCTCCTATGCTCACTGCCTCACTTAGGCGATAAGTTAGGTACCGCCTATGTCAACATAGGCGATAGCTTAGGCGTCGCCTATGTAAACATAGGCGATAGGTTAGGCGCCACCTATACCATTGCCTATGCTCACTGCCTCACTTAGGCGATAGTTTAGGCGCTGCCTATGTCAACATAGGTGATAGCTTAGGCGCCGCCTATGTCAACATAGGCGATAGGTTAGGCGCCACCTATACCATTGCCTATGCTCACTGCCTCACTTAGGCGATACGTTAGGCGCCGCCTACTTATTCTTAGGTGATTTCATAGGCGTCGCCTATCAATGTAAGTTTTTCCTAATAATCCATTTTTGAATGGATAAAACCGACCCATGTCTTAACTTTTAAATACATTCTCTACTTTTAAATCCCACTTTATTTTTCTTTGACCTAAGCACCACCCAAACACCTTTTCCCTCTCCAAACCCTTCTCTTTTCGCATCTAATCTTGCAGGTTCACCTTCACAGTTCATCAAGCATTTATCATAAAGTAAGTTGTTCTTTCATGTTCTTTAGTTGTTTTATTACTAGGCTCATAATGGTCAATTGGATTTTGAAATGGTGCTTGGTGATAAGATTATGGTTAATTTGCTATGATTTGGGAAAATTCATCTCATTGAGTGAAAGGATTCTCATGGAAAATCTTGAGTTCACTCCGAAATGTATTGATTGGTATTCACTGTAATTTTTTTGTTATGAAGTTGAACTATTGAAGTTTAATGCATGATTTTGGGAGTTGTAAGCTTGAGTATGTGAGTGACTCGTTCATCGGTGTATTGAGCATGGTTAACCAAAATCACAAGAATGTGAAGTTGTTTCTATACTATAGCATTATGAGATTGCTATGTGGTAGTCTTGTTCAAAGATTGTATTGCTGAAATGAAATGAAATTGGAAATGATAGTCAAGATTATAGAACCATTGTGTGCTGCTTTTATATATCAAACTGAGAAATTATTATGTAAAGTGAGGGGTTGAAAGCGTTATTGCACTAATAATGTTGTTGGTACATACCATCTAAATGTATGTCAATGAAGTCTGAGTACTCGACAACACTCACTTAATTAGTTTGTGCAAATGAATTAAGTATGGGGTGGTGTCATCACTATTTTCTTCTCCGACTATAGTGAAGTTTACGAACTGAGACTAACATGACCCTATTATGATCTCAAGTAACATAGCTCCAAAAGGATGACAGGAAAAGGAGAAAGCATCCACATCACAAAAAGGTCAAAAAAGGGCAAGCAAAGACCAGGTTGATTCCTCCTCTCTTCAAGTGCCTCGATGCACTGTTGGGATCAAATGGGTTCTAGAGGAGGAAGGGAAGGAATGGTACAGAGATAATAAAGTGAACAAATATGTACATATGGAAGTGATGCGGAAGGAAAGTTTAGCAAAGAACTGCCCTCCCATTTTGGCAAAGATTATGGAACTAAAGCTTGACTTCATCTTCCAAGACATAGGCGAGTGTAATCTTGATTTGACTCGAGAGTTTTATGCCAACTGGTCCCCAAGGACTACGGGAAATGAAGTAAAGATTCAAGGGCAGGTCTTGCAATTGAATGCTGATTTCTTCAACTCTTTCCTGGGTACTCCAAGTGTGGATCATACACCACTCAAGAGCTCTACAGCAAACCTCCCTACAGAGCCATCAGACATACGTTGTGTGGATCAAGGTCCATGACCCGGTTGACTCATCATAAGGATAATGGTCGTCACAATACTTACCCATATACTTGTTTGAATAGAGAAGTTTGCATATGGTTAAGAATAGTCAATTCCTGCTTGATTCCTGGGACACAATAAACTAAGGTCATGCGTGATCAAGTCTGCTTGGTATATGCTCTAATGATGAATGTTCCCATCAATATTGGTGCAGTTATACTCGCATCGATGCGTAAAGCAAGGGTGCACAGCAAGTCCCACTTCAGTTTTGGCAACTTGTTGACTGCAATTTTAAGGAAAGAGCACATTGAGGAGGAGCCAGCAGACCATAAGTTTCCACAAAACCCAAAGAAGGTGGATCTCACGAAAATCAAAGATCTAGAAACTAGTCAAGGCATCAACCTTACCACTACTGAAAGACATGCTCGAGATGAAAGTTTTTTCCGCTATCTGTATGGCATGACTAGGTTCACTATAATGAATGGGGGTCGTTTGCCTACTAATGCAGAGCTTTGGCAGCTTGACTATGACTACCCACTTATTGATCATGCTCGGGCCATGGTGGAGTGGGGGTAAATTTTGAAGAACCTCTTGATGATGATGTGCCGACAGACGATGATCACTGACTTCTAGACTCTGATATGGAGGACAACTCTGGTGATGAAGACTGCGATGATGAATCTAATGCCGGGGGTATGACCCCGGATGTAGAGGAAGAGTTCGACTAACCAAGTTTTTGCTTATTTATTTACACTGAGGGCAGTGTATTCCTTCTTAGTGTGGGGTGAGGGTACAAGTACGCCTTGATTGCCTTGTCTGCTATATTGCCTACTACTTGCACGCATTTTTTGTCTACTACAATTGTTTTAGTCGTAGTTAGTTAGTCGTGATTAGTCACTTTTCTCAATGATGGATGGATGACGACCGTCTTAAGAGAGAATTAGTTAGATTGTTGCATGAAATTATTCTTATAGACAGCATGGTATTATAACATGAGTTTGTGTTGAATCACTACTATTGAAATATTTATGCTCTAAGTTGTGACTCGTGCTGTGATAATTGGTTGTGGTTTAATTCATTTATCTGTTGGGTCAAGAATCTATAATGATCCTAATTAAGTTGACCATGTGCCATGTGTATGTAATTTTATTGTATATTCTTTGTTACAACTGATGCTAGAACTTGCCTAGTGTGTGTGTGAAGCGAAATAAAGATTGTGGGTTTAGGAGATGATTTAGGTATTTCTTTAGCAGCCCTTATTTTTATTTTATTTCTACCTACCTTTGTACATTGTCCTATTTGAACACCTATTGAGCCTTTAGCTATTTTCTTTGGCAACCTCATATGTAGCCTAATCTATTTTTTTAAAGACCATAATTTGATCCAAAAGCTCGTAAGCGCTTTAAATTGTAGAATCAAGTTGAGTTAAGATTTTGGCAAAATAAGAGGAAAAAGGTGAAAGTGATGCCCCAAAGTTTAGTTATTGGTACATGAAAATATTGTGATTGGGAGTGGCAAGGTGCTACACTAAAAGTGATGAATTTGTAGCCAAACATATTACAATGAACCTGTCTTGGCCCTGGTCCTTTCTTGGACATTGTGCACCTCGACTAAGGCAAATAGCCTAAGCTAAGGGTGGCTATCATAGGGGTGCGTAACAAGAAATTGATGCAAAATAAAAAGAGTTGTATACTCTCATCATAGTGTTTTTGATTGAGTAATAAAATGGGGCAAAAATAAAAGAGGTTGGTAGGTGAAAGAAAGGTAGATTGGTTGTTAAAAGTTGGTCTAAATGGCATAATGTAGTGTATTAAAGCTCTTAGGGAACATAGTCACTATTTTTGGCCAAAATAGTCCTACCCATCCCTTTAGCCTACATTACAACCCGTAAAAGACCTATTTGATCCTAACCTTAGCATTCTAATATTAGTGGAGCATTACACTAAGGGCAAGCATATGGTCATCAGTTGTAATCTAAGAATTCTTTGTGAGAGTGAGAGCAAGCAAGTTGATTCTTATACCCATATTTTTGAAGAATGCAAAACTATGAGTGATTATGGGTAACTTTCTTGTGTGAGTGCACATGGTTGATGATTGTTGGGTATTTTTATATGATTTATTTGCTAAACTTGTTTAGATGAATTAACCAAATTAATGAGTCTATGTTGGAGGGTGAGTTGTTTCTAGTAATGATCCAGAAATCTACTCTTTGTTAATATTTGTTGTGTATGTCTTGTTGAGCATTTTGTGTTGCCCTTGTGAAGTTTAGTTAGGTATTTGCATGGATGTATGATTTTTTTCGAGGACAAATAAAGTTTTAAGTGTGGGGTGGTGATATTGGGCGTATTTATACGTCTAAGCACCATAACTTACCTATGTTTTAGCTAAGTTTTGAGGATAAAATACATAATTCTTGCACTTTTAGTCTATTTTTAGTTAAGTGAGTTGACCTATGTGATTAGCATGCTTTACAGGTACTAATGAGGAAGATTACGGCACTTTGGGGACCTATGGATAGAAGAGGAAACTTCACATAAAAGGAAAGCAGCTTTTGGACTGAATGTGATATATGAGAACTTTTTCCCGGGCAAACTCAATATTTTTAAATAGTTGAGGACTCAGTAACAATTTATTAGAGAAGGATGTTATTAAAAGCCTTACGGCTGAATTTCTATGGGAGAAAAATTTTGTATTATTTTTCAAACAAGGAAAGGAGGCTTAGCTGAGGGTGAGAGGGAGAAAGCGTTTTCTCCTCTTACTTTCTCTATTTTGTGGACACTAAGATCATCCTCCAATCTTGGGTATGATGAACATTCTTATGGTTATTTCCTTTTGGTTCATGAGTAGCTAAGCTTATTTGTTAGGGTTATGGAAACCTTGTAGTATACTCTCTATTGCTATGGGTTTTTGAATTTATGATGTGTTGATCCACTTATATCATTACTCTCTTTGTTATGATTGAATTCTCGTGGTTGCAAACATAGGGAATGTGCCATTATAGCAATAACTTGTTCGATAGAAAAGTTAATGTTTGGAAAAGAGAGTAGTGATAAGAAAATAGGGTTGCCAACCTCTATTCTACGCGTTAATGCCTTAATAGGATTGATAACTTGGAGATTTCGTATGATTGGTTGTACACTTTGGATTCGAGAGAACTAATGTGAATTAATCCTTGATGGTTGAGAAATACTTAGATTTAGAATTCAAATACATCTCTCTATAAGTGCATGCATGTATAAATCCTTAATACTCATAGTTAATAGAGAAGTAAAAGCTACAAGGTGGACCAAAACCAAAACCCCCTATTCAGGAACCTCTGACCAATAGTCCAGTAATAACTACAATACTTAGTAACACAGTATTCCCTATGGGATTCGACACCCAACCTAGTTGGGTTCTATATTTGACAGCGACCGCTTACATTCTCATAAGAGAGTTGTAATTTGGGCGTATCACGTATGCAAGCGACAATGAAGATCCACGATGAGCAAAGCCGAATTCCATAGCACCGAATGAAGAACAACTTGCCCATACTGAGTAGATCTTTATAACTTGAGCCTGTCAAAGCAATCCTTGATAGTATACTTAAATTGTTGTTGATGTATTTGTTGAGATCTATACCCATAACATTTTTTTTACATTTCATTTATTCGTTGACTTATTTCAGCTAATTTATAAAGGCTTCGATTTGTTTATTTTGTCTATGAATTTTATTTATTCCTTAGATTTAAAATTATTAATTGAAAAGGAATACTAGATTCAAATATTGCAACAAATAATGTATCTGTTGCAACAGACGACACATCTATTGAAAAATTTGAACAGATTTAGACATATGTTGCAACAGGTAGGTGATTTGTTGGAATTTATCAAACAGATCTTCTCACTATTGCAACAGATGAACTTTAGATAAAAATATCAAGATATACAATAGATGACACATCTATTGAGAAAAAAAGAATAGATTTAGACATATGTTACAACAGATGGACTTTATCTGTTGCAACAGATGACATATCTATTGGAATAATCGAACAGATTTATACATATATTGCAACAGGTAGGTTATCTGTTGGAATTTATCAAACATGTCTTCCCACTGTTGCAACAGATGAACTTTAGATAAAAACATCGAGATAATGCAACAGATAACCAACCTATTGCAACAGATAAACTATATGTCAGAACAGGTAGGATAACTGTTACAACGGATAGAGAATCTTTTGCATTATAAAAATTAACTTTTGGTGGACATAAAAAATTTCCACTACGTTTAAAAAGGTTAAAGTGAACTAAAATAAAAAAGGTGCAACCCATCGACGGCGTTCAGTTCAAACACCTAAAATAAAATAGGCATCAAGTAGACATGTTCATTTTAAAGATGTAAAATAAAATAGGCATCAAATGTGTTAGTGTCAGTCCTGGCATATTTCGCTGACTTGCCGTCACTTGGCCCCCAATGATCATTTTCCCCCCATTTCTTATATATTCATCTTCCTCCTAAAATTTAATCCTTAATTTGCAAATCTTCTTCTTCATCGTCATCTTCTTTTATCTATCCAAATTCTTCAAATTATTACTTTCATTTTTTCCAACTGACCTTAACAATGTCGAGCGAATCTTTCACTATTTTTTGTGATAAAAATTTTTGATATTGTAAGTGCGGTCATGAAGCTCTGTTAAAGACTTCTTGTAATCAACAAAATCCGGATCGTAGGTTTTTTACTTGTAAGATTTCAAAGGTAATATTTTTTTTATTAATTGATTAATTATTGACTTGTAATTGTTTTGTAATTGTGTTCTCTTTTTTATAGAAATAGGGTGGATGCGATTACTTTGATTGGTATGAAGAACGACACCCTTCACAAGCAAATCGTGTAATCTGAGGTTTGTTGAACAAATTCAAGGCTTCTGAAGAGAAATAAAATCGAGCAAGAAGATACTACATTGTTGCCGTTATTGCTACTGGTTTGGTGTTGTTGGGCACAAGGATATTGAAGCCTAATTGCTGAAATTTTCATGGTGGTGTGTGTATTTGCTACTGGTTTGTTGTCGGCGAGCACATCGATATTCAAGCGTAACTATTGGAAAATATCAAATAGATTTAGGCATATATTGTAAAATTTAGGTCATCTGTGGAAATTATCAAATAGGTCTTCCCACTGTTGCAACAGATTAGACTTAGATTATTAGATTATTCATAGAAATTGTCAAACAGGTCTTCCCACTGTTTCAACAGATTAGACTTAGATTATTAGATTATTAGATTATTCAAACAGGTTTTCCCACTGTTGCAACAGATTGACAATCTAATCTATTGCATTATAAAAAACTCAACTTTCATCAGAAAAAAATTATTGCTACTACATGTACATGTAATAAAGTGAAGGGTGACTTGAAATTAAAAATTTCTATTTCAAAGACTCTTCTATATACACAGGCTTCAAGCGTTCAGTTAGTACCCCATAAGCCCAGACCTCTTGCAGGTTTACCACAGCATTGTCGCACAAAAAAGTTGTTAGCTCGGCCATTTCTGTGCCAGTCAGCAAATATTTGATGTGTGCAAGAGCGTGCAAGCCGCTCGCTTTAGCGACATCATCTTTTGGAAGGATCATTCCCCTGTTTCGATATTCAAAATCCCATGATTTCTTCATCAACACTTCCTTTGGCAAATGATTCATCAATTTACTCTCCCTCAACAAGATAGGCAACGACACCATCAGTGGCTCCATGAGGAGAAAAAGATCAAAATCATCGACGAGAGGTACGTTGGAGTCATAAACATTGATCTTTCCCTCCTCGAGTAGTATCTCAATATCCCGATAATGCATGCCATTCACGCTAATGACTGTAAGAATCCTTTTTGCCTCGGTCCAGCTCTTGCCGTGTGGATTTGGCTTATCCTCTCTAACATATCTTAATGTTTATTCTTCATCCAAGACCAACGTAGGAACTAGGAAATCAAATCCCATGCCAAGGGCTAACGCTTCTCTATTGAGTTGATCGTACCTATCCTTGAGCTTCTTGCAGAAGTCGAGGTCCATTATCCTATCGGCAGCGTCATAAGCTTCCCGGTACGTTAATTTCCTTTTCCTCAAGAGGCGGAGAATTATGTCAACATGCTATGAGATAAGAAGTCAATTTTTAAAGAAGTCAATTTTTAAATAGGTTAGTAATTGTAAAGATGCAACGGATAATCTATTTGTTGCATAGGGTTCTCTGAATCAATAATCCAACACTACTTATGCAATAGATGGATAATAAGTTGCAACAGAACCACAACCAGTTGCATCAGTATACCCAGTTATTGCAACAGATGTGAAATCTGTTGCATAACTTCTTCTTCATGGGGTAGATTAGAAGGGATAGGTTAGTAAAAGTAAACTTGCCTTGTCCTCGTACGACATACGCATATCAGTCATAGTCTGGAAGTCTTGGGGGGAAAAGAGAGGCCTGGGGTAATCTGGTGCGCCTGGCTTGGCATTATTAGCCTGTCGTAAATCCCTCTTCTCTTCGGCACCAAGTTTCGCGTATATGTCCACCTTCTTGACAGGCCTATGAACTTCAACAGCTTTTGGAGAGGGAGGAATTGCAATTTTTTTTTATTTCTGAGTGGAGAGTACGTCTCTAATTGCTCTTTTATTTCTCCTAACCAACATTGTAGGAGTGTGTGGCTCCCTCACCTTCTTGTATGGTATGACACATCTCTTGGCTTTGAATTCCTCGATAGCTTTAGAGATAGCCTCTACTTTTTCAAAGAGTTTATCCTTTCTGTCCTTGCAATTATCACATTCGCAATGAGAATATGAGGGTGAAGAGGGGTAAGAGGGACCTGTGTAAGGGTGAAAAGGGGTGTTTTCAAACATATTTATTCTTTGGTAGCAGCATCAGCATGCCTGCCACCAACACCAACAACTCCACCAGAAGAAGCACCCGGATCTGCCTTAGTAAAAGGTTGGTCATGAAGAGCCTCAACATTAGGCTGACCTTGCCTAACTGCTATTTTTATGGCTATTGCTCCAGCCAATTCCTTCTTTATTAACTCCACCGTTGGGTCTGCAATAGTTTTAACATGACCAAGAATAATATAACAAGTCATCACCCACTCCTCCTCAATAGGCACGATCCATGGATGCACAACCTATAAAAAAGAAAAAAAAGATAGAAGCATTTAAATCAAATAATATAATAATTTTCACAGTTGGGCTACATTTTTAAAAAAAAGACCCACCTGTTGCACAATTTGCAATATATGGTTAAAATCTGTTTGAGTCTGGTTTAGAGAAACAGTGCAACACATGGATAATCTGATGCAAAATATTAATCATCTGTTGCAACAGCTGCACAAGATGGGTAATCTGTTATGCAATAGATGATCTGTACGTCGCAACAGATGAACGATATGTTATCAAATTAAACATCTGTTGCATAATTTGCAGTAGATGGTTAATCTTTTAGGAGTCAAGTTCAGAGAACCAAAGCCACAGATGGATAATCTGATACAAGATATACCCCGTCGCAACTGATGTCCCATCAGGTGCATCAAATATAACATCTCATGCACCAGATATAACATCTGTTCAATATCTTTCTTATCTTTGATTAGAATTATTTTACTTGAATAAGACGTACTGCATCATCCGGAGGGTTAAAGAGATCAGCCTCCTTAATATTGGTGTTGCTCTTTGCAGCCAACCACCTAAACATCCTTGGATAAGAAATCTCATCCGGGTAATCCATTAACTTCTTTAGGAGGGGAGGAATGGCTTCAAATGCCCAAGCCTAAAAAGTGTAAACAGGAAGCGAGTAAAAAAAAATCATAATAACTATATTCAATATAAATTAATGGATGAGTAAAATTAGTGATTAATTTTATCATGAAAGCCCAAGGAAAGTCATATAATGTGGTCCTCTTTCTCTTTCTGACTCTCCAATTCCTCCTCTTTCTCACTTTCATTTTCTTCATCACTATCTACGGACCCTTGTCCACCTCCCTCAACATTGTTTTCACATCTCTCCTTAACTTTACTTTTCCCTGACTGAGATCGTTTAGAAAGCTCCTCCGAATCCCTCTGTACTGTAGCCTTTTTTTAGTGGTCAGACGTTGATCCACTTTCACTTTTTTTTCTTTTGGGAGACATGTTTTACCTACAGACAAAGAAAAACAAAAATTACATTAAAGTTAATGTATGCATAGATTTTAAAAAATACATTACAAACACCACGAATACCAACACACCAACAGCCACCACCACAAACACCATCAACCAATGCCAACAAACAAACAAACACCACGAATACCGATACCACCACAAACACCACCAACCAATGCCACCATCGGTTCCACCACGACGACCACAAACACCACCAACACTACCACCACCACCACCACCACCAACACCATTCAACTATACCATGACAGTAAATGGAACACTACGATGGAATCTAGGGATTTCTCGAGTTCTTTCTATGATTTACCATCAAAACTCAAAATTGTAAACCCATTCTCGAAGATAATACAACTAAAAGTTTTATTTTTCATCATTAACTCAAAAGCCCTTATTTTTTGGGAAAAAAAAATATAGAGTTCTTCTCAAACTCTATTGCCTATGAAGACAAAGAAAACGACTGATACAAGCAAGAATAATGTCGAAAATAACACTTATGTGGTCGGAAATGAGAAGAAAAGCGATCTATTATGGAGGGTTGAGCAAATTTATTAATTAGTTGTTATCTGTACTATATTGTTGAGTGAGAATGAGAGAGAAAGAGCCGGACCTCGAGATTTGAAATGATGAAACGTTTTGTATGGGTTGATTTATATTTTGTAAAAGAATGAGAAGTAGTTTTAAAAATGTTAATTTGGTCCGAAATGATCTTAATTATTTTTAAAATCATAAAATATATGTGTAATTTTTAAAATCATATAAAAATAATTGAAGTTGTAGTTGACCGAGTACTCTAGGGGGTGACCCTATGAAAACTCACCCCTGGTCCTAGATTAATCAATTTAGGAGTATAACATATGAACTTAATTGAAATTGTAAAAAACAAATATTCAACATGTTGCGTCGGATTTCTCATCAATTGTAAATTATCAATCAGATTAGGTATCAACAAATTATGAATCTGATGTAAATTATCAAACAGATTAAGTCATCTGTTGCGACAGATTACCCATCTGTTGTAAATTATCAAATGGATTGTCATATGTCACAACAAATTACCCATATATTATAAATTATTAAATAGGTGTTGCCATCTGTTGTGACTGACCCAATGAGAACTCACCCCTAGTCCTAGATTAATCGATAGTTTACCCTATGAGAACTCACCCCTAGTCCTAGATTATTCAATCAAGGTATTAGTACCCTAGTCCTAGATTAATCAATTAAGGTATTAGTCTAACATATGAGGTAGTAAGAATCAGTTCGGCTCAGAGTGATCGATCGCTGACTCTGGTCGGGAGGAATGTAGTATCGTTTCATCATGTAATTGACAAAAGAATCAATTGAAGTTGTAGTTGACCCTATGAGAACTCACATTCAATTAAGGTATTAGTCTAACATATGAACTCAATTGAATTATATATAAACAAATGCTCAACCTGTTGCAATAGATATTTTTTCTATTGAATCAAATCAAATAGATTATGTAATTTGTTGCAATATATTACACATCTGTTGTAAAATATCAAACAGATTAAGTCATCTGTTGAAACAGATTACCCATCTGTTGTAAATTATCAAATGAATAGAGTCATATGTTGCAATAGATTATCCATTTGTTGTAAATTATCAAATAAGTGTTGTCATCTATTGTAGTTGACATTATAAGAATTCACCCCTAGTCCTAGATTAATCAATTAAGGTATTAGTTGGAAATATGAGGTAGTAAGAATTGGTTCAGCTCAGAGTGATTGATCGACAACTTTTGTTGGGAGGAACGCAGTCCCGTCTTATCATGCATTTGCCAAAAGACTTAATTGAAGTTGTAGTTGACCCTATGAGAACTCACCCCTAGTCCTAAATTATTCAATTAAGGTATTAGTTGAATATATGAGGTAGTAAGAATTGGTTCATCTTAGAGTGATTGATCGATGACTTTTATCGGGAGGAATGCAGTACCGTCTTATCATGCAATTGCGAAAAAACTCAATTGAAGTTGTAGTTGACCCTTTGTGCTCATTAATCCATCCCTAATTCCACCTAGATCAATATAGGTACTATTATTAATCTTAAAATTAAGTTAATAAGAACACATTTTAACTCAGAGTGATCGATCGATGACTCGGGTCAGGATGAACGCAATACTAACACCATGCAAATGCAACGACTCAATTGGATTTGTAATTGAACCTGTGAGATCATTCATTCATCACTCGTTCCACCTAGATCGATGTAGGTACTATTATTAATTTTAACATTAAGTTAATGAGGAGCTCATTCTTTCATCCCTAGTTCATCCTAAATCAATTGCAATGAAATCCATTGCAACAAACAACTGAGCTGTTAGAGAATTTCAAACAGATAACAATATCTATTGCAACAGATGACATTTCTTATTTAATTATCAAATAGACATTTGCATCTGTTATGATGGATGACTGAGGTGTTGGAAATTTTTAAATAGATATTGATATCTGTTGTAACAAATGATGTTTATGATTTAGTTATCAAATGAAATTTCCATCAGTTGTCACAGATGACTGAGCTGTTGGGATTTCTCAAACAGATATCTAAATCTATTGCAACAGACGACATATCTATTTGAAAATCTTTTTGTTTTCTTTTAGTTTTAAAGCAAGCTACTATCCGAGTAGATAAAGTAGTAGTACTACTAAAGGCGGTAAAAAATATTTCTTGGATAACTCAAAAATCTCATTGAGTAGTCTTGTCCTGTCTTTTCAATGTCACCCGTTTTCTTCCTCGTGCCCCTCAAATTATTAGTGAATACTAATTAATGAATATCAAAACCCCTAATACCTCTTCCTTTTCATATTGACTTGACACTCCCATCAAGAAAATATTGATTAGGGGTTTATTTTACTACCAAATTAGCCTTATTAATTATGCTTTGTAAATATAAATTTGAATAAATACACTTTGTTTAGTCATTTAATATTAAGGGTAGTACATCTAGAAATTAGAATTATCTCATCTCTCTCCTCCTCTCCTTCAGCCCTAAATCTCTCATCTTTTTTCTTTCTATCCTCTTTAGGGTTATCACAGCCTTTTTTTTCTCTTCTGTTTCTCGAAAATTTTCGTTCGGATCTAAACCAATTGATATCCATATCTTATATTCCTCGACTGAAATTGTTGTTTTGACCCTCTTTTGACATTGTATGATATGATTCACTATTACTCTTTCATTCTCGAATTCTTCTTGCAACTTTATTTACATCTTTTTGTTTATTTAATTACCATTTTTCCATATCATATTTATTTAAAAGATTTGAAGGAAATTTTAATTATTGAATAAACATACCAAGAATTTTTATTATAAGATGCGAAAAAAAGTCATCTATTGGGAGAAGTTTAAAAGCCTTGTTGGCAGTATCATTTTTTTTATGTATTTTATTTTTTTCTTTATTGTTGATGCTTTTATTGATGTTGTTGGTGGGGATAGCATTGTTGGAACTTGTGGTGTGGTGTTGTTGGTGGGTTTGGCATTGTTGGAACTTGTGGTGTGGTGTTGTTGGTGGGTTTGGCATTGTTGGAACCTGTGGTGTGGTGTGATTTAGACGGTGGTGCTTCTTAGATTAAAAATAGTAGAGTCCGAACAATCAACACAAGGATTAAGGGAGAAAAAATGAAAAAGTTTAAAGTGAATAAGAAGAGAAGAGTTGGTTACCAAAATTAAAAAAATATGTGCTGAGTGGGAATTGAACTCAAGACGAAAAGAAATAAATAGCCTTAAGCATCCATAAACAACAACTAGGCTAACCAAACAACTCCTACTATGGGTGCTCACTGATCAGATTATATACGTTTTTTTCTTTATTTTCACATACAAATATAAAGTTCGATACGAGTTCAGTCTGTGCTCGTGCACACGGAGGACTCCATGTGGGTCCGTCCCTTGTTGTTGATGGTGTTGGAACATAGGATGTATGCTTCTTTGTAGTTGATGATTTTGTTGGAACAAATGTTGTTGTTTTCTTTGTTGTTGATATTTTTTATTTGTTGTTTATAGTTTATGCTGTTGTTGATGTTGCAGACGGAGCAACTGATGGAACAAATCAAACCACCAGCAAGGCTGCTATGTATTTCAACAAACTACATATCTGTTGCATCAGACTCCATATCTGACGCAACAGACTCTACATCTGACTCAAACTATCCAAAATTTATGTGTTGTGTGTGGTGTTACTTAAATAAAACTGGTGACTTTATTGATATGTAGATTTAAAAAATGGATCTAAATACAAAATTTTATCTTTTTGTTGTATTTTCGAAAGAAACAGATTGGTAATCTGTTGCAAAATATATTTCACCTGTCAGATAACTTACAACATAT
The DNA here is from genome assembly GCF_002878395.1 of Capsicum annuum. Classification (NCBI taxonomy): domain Eukaryota; kingdom Viridiplantae; phylum Streptophyta; class Magnoliopsida; order Solanales; family Solanaceae; genus Capsicum; species Capsicum annuum. The sequence continues at coordinate 23,244 of NW_025892248.1, read as the reverse complement.
GGACAATCTGCTGAAATAGATGTATATATCAGTTTGCTTTTCCATCACCTGTGGCATCTATTGCAACTTGCTAATCATCTTTTTATTTAATTTCATCGAGAACAATAGATTTTTCTAAACACTTCTTGGCCAAACTTAATTTTTGCTCTTGGACTGCTTCTCTTTTTTTCTTTGCATCCTTCAAGCTGGCTTCCAAATTCAATTTTTGCCCTCAATCCAATAGCAAAAATTTCATTTGGTTGAAGGATGGAAAGAAAAAAAAAAGCAATCCAAGAGAAAAAATTAAATTTGGCCAAGAAGTGTTTAGAAAAATCGATTGCTCTCGATGAAATTGAATAAAAAGATGACTAGCAAGTTGCAACAGACGCCACAGCTAAAGGAAAAGCAAACTAATATATCCATCTGTTGCAACAAATTGTTCATATATTATAAGTTATCTGATAGGTGGAATATATTTTGCAACAGATTACCAATCTTTATCTTTCGGAAATACAACAAAAAAATAAAATATTGTATTTAGATCCATTTTTTTTCTAATGTACTTATTAATAAAGTCACCAGTATTATTTAAATAACACACACAACACATAAATTCTGGATAGTTTCAGCAATATTGCATTAAATCTCGGATAGTTTACTAATTACATTTTATCCCGAAATTTTGAATTGTGATACATATGTTAAGCGGTGATACACATAACATATGTATCACTAGTAAATATGAATCCGGGATTTTATGTAATTTTGTAAAACATTAAGGGATGTCGTGTAATATGGTGTCTTAAATATAGGATTTGTGTAATTTTTCCTTTTAAGGGATATGAACAGTCGTGGCTTTTTATTTGACTAAGTCCAGTCCCTTCCAATTCTCAATCATTTTATAAATAGGTCACTCCGGCCTCCTCACTCACTCTCACTCACTCTCTTTCGTTCTACTATACTTACAATACTAATATGTCAAATCCAAATTCATACAAGAAGGTTCATATCGAGTCCTTGCAGGAATTTCAAAGGCAGTTTGATGAACTCCAGAGGGATTTGGCCGACTTTCGAGCAAGGCTAAGGAGGGCCCTGCTACTGCCGGATGAAAATTGTCAGCTTGACAATAATAATAGTAATAATAATAATAATAATAATTAGTTTATGTTTTTTGTTTGTTTTTCCGTTTTTTATATCCGATCTACCTATAAGGGATTCAAAAAAATCCATGTATATGTTTGGTTTAGTTTGGTTTGGTTTGGTTTGGTTTGGTTTGGTCGATTTTGAATTTTTAATTCTTATTCAATATTTAATTATCATTCTATTTATTCCCTCGTCAAAACATGTCAGCGGTTGGAGTTAGGGATGCGGTCATGATGAGAA
>NW_025892248.1:0-18882 GCF_002878395.1 Capsicum annuum | reverse complement strand
GTAGCACTATACATTTCCTATATAGAACAGACAAAAAACTTGTATAATATATGTTTCAGTTTTTTTTCACAAAACTGAAACCTACAGATACTTTAGTTATTTACACCTTTTATTTAATGCGACATCTATTTGGCGGCTGCTTTGACTGTCGATTTTGGGGTTCCCCATAAAGCCTTTCTGTCCTTAATTTTTGTTTAAAAGAGAATAATAAATAATTTAGGAAGGGAAAAAATGTGAAAACCAAAGAAAGTGAAATTAAAATGCCAATTTCATGGACTAATAAATAGACGAGGGGAAATTTGAATCTTGTAGTCCTTTATAAATTTATTTTTGATTTTTTTTATAACAAATTTTTACTTCAACCCATAAGATTTGAAAAAATCATATTTTTTTATTCAGTTTAATACTCTCTTCATTTTAAAATAGTTGATCTTTTTTTACTTGACACTCCCCTTAAAAAGTATTTATTAGGGGTTTATTTTACTAAATTAACTTTATTAATTATGTTAAATTTGAGTAAATATACTTTGTTTAGTTATTTAATGTTGAGGATAGTAATGGAATAACATAATAAAATATTCTTGATTTCATCAAATAAATAATTAAATTAAAATAAATATTTTTAGAAAAAGGATTAATTAAAACGAAATGTAGGAAATAGTAATCATAAGCGATCGTGATAAGTAATGATTATTTAATAATCCATATACGTGGGATGAAGAGGATAAACGCACAATTTTAAAATTATACCGTGCTACATCGGGAAAAACTTCCATATCCTCAAAGAAGTCCCACGGGGGCGCTACAAATTAAAGCTGAAACTCAAAATAAAATATATGACATTAGCGCTCGATATAAAATATTAAAAATTAAATTATCAAATAAAATAAATTTAGTATTTGATATTTATCGAAAATCAAATTATTTAATATATGTGTATACACAGCTATATATAATATGATATATCTAACTAATCTAATAGGCGATTGTCACACCCCTATTTTTCATCGTTCCCGACCCTACTAGGGAGTTGGTTTTAGAGAAAATGAGTTTTTTCAATTAAAGTAACGTTTTGAGTAGAGATTATTTTATTTACAAAGTCAGCACTTGAAATTGAGTTTGGGTGTTCCAAGTCACCTTATTAAATCCCTATTTAAAAGGAAATGAGTCTTTATTTTTTGGTCTGCAAACTAGAAATCCGGATAAGGAATTCTGTTGACCGAGGGGAAGGTGTTAGGCACCCCTTGAATCCCATGGTGCTAGCACGGTCGCTTTAATGACTTACGTCTGGCTTAAATTAATCTTTTGAATATATGATATTTGCTAGCCTAAATGTTATTTACCTCCCGCTTTTAATTTATTTTGAAATTATTTATTATATTGATGTGTGGCTTACCGATAGTAGTACTTTTCGGCCTCACCACAAATTTTGACATATTTCTCGCGCCTTTGTGACATTTATGGCTCGTCCCCATTTTCCTAATCTAAATAAGCACCTAATAAATTTAAAAACTATCCAACCTAATTCAACCGACTTCAAATGGTAGATTAATTTTATTATAACGAATGGTCGGTAGCAGGGCTTTCCAACTTCATCGTTAATTTTCGCTTGTATATTAGATTCTTAATTTCCTTGAGATTAAGAACCTAACTCATTTTTTTCACAAGTTCGTTCCCTCGCAAATGAATTTTTTCCTTCTTTTTTCATATGCAGTGGAATTTAAAATAAATATATATCTCATCTTACTACCTTACAAACTTAATGAAATACTTAGGGCCATGTATTTTTTATGACTCAAAATTTATTTTTTAGAGACTTTTACTGTTTAAATAATGATTTAATTCAAATCGGGTTATACCTTCATGTCTAATATGAATTCCTTAAAAGTAAGAAAATAGACATAACTAAGTTTAAATGATATATAGCATTTAACCCCTAATTATGGCGCATGCAGAAAGAAATTAAAAAAAACACAGTGTTAAAAATAAAATATTTTTTCATCCTTTTTTTTTAAAAAAACTGCATTGAACATGATGCCCAGAAATACACTCATTTTCACCTATACCCAAGAAAATCTAAACTCCATGAGATAGAAAAAAAAGTTCTTTTTTTTTAATTACAAAATATTCATGGATACACGACTAAAATAGTATATTCCCTTGACTTTAGGATCCCAACTAATTATTTTGGCATTATATATCAATGTAAATTTGCTAGGATATACCACCAACCTAGTAATATAATAACTTAAAATGCAATTCATTTACAGGAACACATGCAAATGGAGAACTCCCACCTATCTTTGGATTTACAAAATAATGTAAGAGGGAGGAAAAAGCTTAGCCAAACAAAATAAAAACAAAAAAAAACGTGACAAGATTATAATAGTGACTTTCCTTTGTATCCAAAATCCTACCCTTTTCTTAACTATACTTCTTATAACTTGGCTAAACATTTAACAAAGGCAACCTAAACATGGAAGACTTGCTAAAAGGAAACTTATTCTAAAGGGGGATGACCACATGCTTCAGGTAACTAGTTTAAAGTGAAGAAAATAATGAAACATCCCTTATTATACTTTAAATAAACTAACAAAGTCGCTATCCGAATAGAAACACACATCATTTGAAGGTATTCAGAGAAAGATTTTCTTCCTTTTTTTCTTTACAAAAAAATGAGACTACTAATATCAAGACATAAACCGATCCCGAGATGATTTACACAAATACTTGATAAACATTATCCAACAAAATGATATAGACGTTAACATGAACTCAGATCTACTTAAAGTAAACAAAGATGAAAGAAAAAAAAATAATGAATATCGGGCCAAGTAAGAATATATCCAGACAGTAATAATAGACAAAAAATGCATGGTATTTTGGATATTATAAGGTCCCATATAAGGTCTTTAGATTCCATTAAACTGAGATAAAGATTGATATTCACGTCTCCAAATTTACACGAAACTTAAACATATGGAACAAGAATAGAATACTAACCTCTACGGTAGAATAACTATAATAAAAAGGAGGACGCCTTCACCGGATACTCAAAATGGGAACCCCAAAGCCGAACTCTAACCCAAAGAATTTCTTTCTAACTTTTCTCTTTCTATTTTTTTTTTTTTGCTTTGATTTCCTTCTGTTTCTTTTTCTTAGGTTTTCAATGTTTTCTTTTCTTTGATTTTTTTCTCCCTGTGTAATCCCCAAATCTTCTCCCTTTGTTGTATGCAGGTGCATGTATTTATATAATAGTGCATGTGTGTGTCGTGTGTTTGTAGTGGGAAAAATTAGGTTTTGTGAGTGTGTGGGGAATTAGTGGGATTAGTGTGGGACGTGGGTTTTTGGGTAGTTTAGGTCTTTTTTTTTCTTTTTCATCTTTTTTTAAATAATAATAATAATAATAATAATAAAAAAATAATAATAATAATAATAATTAATATTTCAAATAAAATAAAAAATGATAAAACCTATTTAAAAAAATAACAAAATACAAATAAGTTAAATAGATAGTTTTAGAAATATGATTAAGAAACATTAATATCACTAAATTATTTATTAAAAATTAAAAGAAGAAAACAAATATAATTTTTTTTAAAAAATCATTTTTCATTTTTTTTAAATAAATGAATAAATAAATAATAAAATAAAAATTATTTTTAAAATGTGACTCTATTTTTTATAGTTTTTCCAAAACTTTTAAAACAAACTTTGTAAAACTAAGATAAAATTGAAATATTTGACTTACACCTAAAAACACATTTAAATGCTAAAATGACATAAAATCTTTGGTTTGGTAAAAAAAAATTAGGTGTTTACAGAATGTCCGTCTTTGCTTGGAAACATGGAGAGTTTTCAAGTAAAGAAGTAAACATGACTAATTTTTTGCCCAACCATTTATTCAAAAGTAATATGTAAATAAGTAGTAAAGAGGTGTGACCGAGCCCTAATTTTGGGCATCCTACATATCTCGGGTTATAAGAGAATCAGGTCACGCGTAGTTCAAGTAGGTGTAGGAATGAATGCATGAGTTAGAGAGTCGAGTTGAGGTCCCATCGAGTTTTTCATCTGTGGCTCCCTTTATTACATCAGAAAAAGAAAAAGTGAAACTAGAAATGAAAAATACAAGCTCTTATCTATTTTATTTGTCTTGATTCTCTTGCTTCAAATCTTCCTCTTGGATCTTCAGTTATTGCCTCCCCTTCTTCTGGTGGGTAATTTGATCTCAAAATTTGATCTTGAAGTTAGGATTTGAGACTTGAACTTGAAATTTGGATTGAGTCATTGACACTCTAGCAAAGAACAGTTCATAGAATACTTTGAATGCTTGTTCTCCTGATCAGAAGCTACAAAGATGTCTCTTGAGATGTTGAGCCGCTATGGATGCAAAGCTGACTCTAACTATCTTCAAATTGATCATTCTTCTGCATTCTGACTAGGGATGGAATTTTTATTCTCGGCATCAGACCTGTGCTTTGAAAAAAACACTGCAAGTCATCAAAGATAACAAAACAAAATGAACAAAATTTCCTGCCCCAGTTTGCACTAGAAAAATTTTGTGATTTATTTAAAAAATTATAAAATAATTTAAAAACAAATAAATTAAAATGATAGAGTCTAAGCTAGGTACGCAATAAAATAAGATTTCTATTCTCAATAATGCAACCAAAGGAAGTTATGCCTTATGAATGCGTGAAAAAGAGTTAGGATATTTGCTTCTTAAAATGCAACTAGGGATTGTCATACCCTATGAAGACGTAAAGAAGAAAAATAGGAAGGTTTATTTCCTAAAATGTCAACTAGGGGATGACGCCCTGTAAAGACGAAATAAAATGTCAACTAGGGGATGATGCTCTATGAAGACGGATAAGAAAAATTAGGAAATGGTATTTCCTAAGATGTCGACTAGGGGATGGCGCCCTATGAAGACGGATAAGAAAAATTAGGAAATAGTGTTTCCTAAGATGTCAACTAGGGGATGGCGCCCTATGAAGACGAGATAAGATGTCAACTAGGGGATGGCGCCCTATGAAAACGAGATAAGATGTCAACTAGGGGATGGCACCCTATGAAGACGAAATAAGAATTTTTTTTTCTTTTTTTTTAAGAGAGAAAAAAAATGCCCCAGTTTTGCATATAAGGGGTTTTATTATTATTATTATTATCACTATAATTATATTGATACAAGCTTAGAATTATAGGAGTATAGCAAAAAAAGAAAATTTAAGAAAACTTAACTTTGCTATACTTGTTTTTCCCAATAAACTTCACAAGACTACTTCGCCCTTGTTCAAACAAGGGAGAAAAAAAATTATGAGTTTTAAAATTGGTAGTCGGTTTATGGCCTTGAATTCCTTAGAGATTTGCCTTATCTCTGCCCCAACTTGATGCGGTTGATTCAACTAATTGTTCGGCGAGTTTGAATTTTCGTCTTTCAAATTCTGTTGTGTCTCTGTTTGTTTCAGTACGATTCTGTTCTTCATTTTCAAATGCTTCATTCGTAACACTTATCTTAACTGGATCCCTGTCCTTGTCTAGGTGGTGTACGCCCAATAATCTCTGCTCAATTTCACTAGGAGCCATGGTCAATTGTGCGCGTTTTTCTTTATTTTGCATTTGGTGCAAGACTTACGCATAAAAAAACAGAGCGTGTAAAAATGAAATAAGAAAAAATCAAAAGAAGGAATAAAAAATTATGTTTGAATAGAAGGTATTTCTAATAGTAAAGGAAGAAAGCTTATTTGGAGGTGTATATTGACTTTAATAACGCATGACACGCAATTTGAAGTACATATTTGACCCTTCAAAACTGTCTAATCTCGAATTAGGCTGCATCTTTCAATCAAATCGGATCATCCTTCTTGGTCTTTGTCCTGTCATGATAAACTTTGTTTGACTAAACTTATTCCTTCTAGGGTTTTCTCAATTGACCTCTCTATTTTCGATTGTCTCATTCATCATTGTCTTATGGCGCCCCTAAGGGTTTTCACCAATAAGATTTTTTTTTTGATATCTTGTTGTGCCTCCATGGGCTTTCACCTACAAGACTTTTTTTTATATACAGCAAACAAGGCTTGACATTGTCGAAAATTGATCGGAAGATCTTTAATGGACAAAGGAAAAAGGATTTTAGGATAAATTACAACTTAGGAGCCATATAAAAATGATAGTGGGATATATGTATCGGTTTCTTTGAATAACAAGACTTTTTAATTAATTTTTTTTTGAATCGGGTCGGACTGAACCCCAAAATAGGGCTGCCTACGTATCCATTTAGGAATCAGGTCGAACGTAGTTCAATCCTATACGCATTATCCTCTTTTTTTTCAAATCATCTTATGGGTGCCTCCATAGGTTTTCACCCATAAATGTTTTTTTTTTTGCTCCAAAGAGGGTAAGCAAGGAAAGGTAAATAAAGCTCGAAGGGCTGACAAGGGATTAACGACATTTAGTTAAGTAGAATAATGGCCTTTCGTCATCTCAACTTGAGAATGTTAAGCACAAGTGTGTCAAATATAATATCTTGACTGAATCGGCATTGATAGCTTTTTCTGCCATTTTTTCGTCCAGATCTGCAAGTTACAAAGCTCCATTTGATAATACTTGTTTAACTATGTATGGACCTTGTCAGTTTGGAGCAAACTTTCCTTTAGCCTCTTTTTGATGTGGAAGGATGCATTTTACAATAAGTTGGCCGACCTCAAATTTTCGAGAACGTACCTTCTTATTGTAAGATCGCGCCATCCTCTGCTGGTATAATTGGCCAAAGAAAATTGCCGTCAACCTTTTTTCATCTATTAATGATAATTGTTCTAGTCTAGACTTGACCCATTCAGTATCATCAATCTCGGCTTCAACAATGATTCGAAGTGAGGGAATTTTGACTTCTGCAGGTATCACAGCTTCAGTCCTATAGAATAGTAAATAAGGAGTTGCGCCAGTCGATGTATGGATAGTTGTACGATATCCTAAAAGAGCAAACGGTAATTTCTCATGCCACTGTCGAGATCCTTGGACCATTTTCCTAAGAATCTTTTTAATATTCTTGTTCGCTGCTTCAACGTCTCCATTTGCTTTGGGACGGTAAGGGGTAGAACGATGATGCACAATCTTGAATTGCTCGCAAACCTCCTTCATTAGATGACTATTGAGATTGGTAGCAAGTCGCCTAATAGTCCTTTTTTTATCTGCATTGGCGTGTATTGGATATTCTTTTGACTTTAGAAAGCATTTGATATCATAGTACCAGGGTTCATTATCTGGTTCTGCATCAATTATGCTGCAATAACCATGTTGATCTCGTATTTGTATCTCTAATGGGTCGATATGCGTATTTCCTGGGTATGGGAGCATGGAAGCTAGGGTAGCCAAGGCATCAGCCAGCTCATTGTGGGATCTGGGAATATATCTAAACTCGATAGACTTGAACCTTTTGCTAAGGTTCTCTAAGCACTGTTTGTATGGAATGAGCTTGATATCTCTCATTTCCCATTCACATTGAATTTGTCGAATGAGTAATTTGGAATCTCCCAACACCACTAGCTCATGTATATCCATATTTATTGTCATATTTAACCCCATAATGCAAGCTTCATATTCGGCTGTGTTATTAGTACAAAAGAAATAAAGTTGTGCTGTGGCGTGATGATGATGCCCGGTTGGTGAGACAAGAACCACCCCAATTCGTACTCATTTGTCATTGACTGCCTCATCAAAATATAATTTCCACGCATACATATCGTCTTGAACTTCTTCCTCAATTGAATTAATCTCTTCATCAGGAAAGTAAGTTCGCAAAGGCTCATAATCATTGTCAACTGGGTTCTCTGCCAAATGATCGGCCAATGTTTGTGCTTTCATAGCGGTACGAGTAACATACATAATGTTGAATTCTGTAAGTAAAATCTGTCACTTTGTCAATCTGCCTATGGGCATAGTTTCTTGAAAAATATACTTTAAATGATCCATTCGAGATATGAGGTAGGTTGTGTGGGATGAAAGATAGTGCTTCAACTTCTGAGCAATCCAAGTTAGGGCACAACATGTCTTTTCTAAAAGAGTATATTTTACCTCATAACTCGGCTACTCCTGTTCAAATAATAGATTGCTTGTTCCTTTTTGCGTGTGATATCATGCTGTCTTAAAACACAACCAAAAGAATTGTCCATCACTGACAGATATAGAAATAAAGGCCTACCAGGTTTCGGTGGGACCAGTACTGGAGGATTTGCCAAATATTCTTTAATCTTATCAAATGATTCTTGACATTCGTCTTTCCATTGGATAGCAGCATCCTTTTTCAGCAACTTAAATATCGGTTCTCATGTAGTGCTGAGCTGAGCGATGAACCTGCTTATATAATTCAACCTTCCAAGAAAACTCAAGACCTCGATTTTATTCTTTAGAGGCGGCAATTCTTGAATGGATTTTACCTTGGAGGGGTCCAATTCAATGCCTCTGCGGCTAATTATGAAACCCAAAAGTTTTTCGGATGGAACTCCAAATGTACACTTGGCTGGATTGAGCTTAAGATTATACTTTCGCAACCTTTCAAAGAATTTCCTCAAGTCATATACATGATCGACTTGTGTCTTGGACTTGATAATGACATCATCAATATATACCTCTACTTCTTTGTGCATCATATCATGAAAAATAGTAGTCATTTCTCTCATGTACGTAGCTCCCGCATTCTTTAAACCAAATGGCATGACCCTATAGCAATAAGTACCCCACAGGGTTTTGAAAGCATTCTTTTCTGCATCTGTTTCATCCACGAAAAATTAGATCTCATGTTTAGCATAATTATCAACAAGGATATGAATATTGGGTAGCGGAAAGTTATCTTTAGGGCTTGCTTTGTTCAAATCCCTATAATCAACAAAAACTCTGATCTTACCATATTTCTTTGGTACGGGCACCACATTAGCCAACCATGTGGTGCACTGAGCGACCCTGATCACGTTCGCATTCAATTGCTTTATGATTTTCTCTTTGATTTTATCGCTCACGTCAGTTTTAAACTTTCTTTGCTTTTGCTGGACCGGTGAAAAATTAGGGTATGTAGGCAGTTTATGGACTACCAAATCAGTGCTTAGACCCGGCGTATCATCATAAGACCAAGCAAAAACATCCTTATACTCGAACAAAATCTGAATAATATCATTTCTGATATTTTGATCCGCATGAATACTTATTTTTATTTCTCTAACCTCCTCACCAGTTCCCAAATTTATTATCTCAGTGTCATTTAAATTAGGTTTGGTCTTATCCTCAAATTGATCCAATCCTTTTTTGACTTCCTTATCGGCTTCGTCTTTATCGTATTCATCTACCGTTTGGTTTGCTGATTTGAGATTAGACAACTTTTTAGGATCTAAATGTGAACTCTGCATGCATGCCATGTTATCAATGCCAGTACTAACATAACTGAAATAAGATAAAGATAAAAAAAAAATGAGAATTAAAAGAGGAAAGAAAAGATAAATTTACTAGGAAACTTGAATTTTATTTCATTGAATTGGAAAGGATGTGAGGGTTAACATCAAAGCAGAGCAACTAAACTGAGTGGATTACAACCCTGAGAATAATCTAAATGAGAAAGAAAGAAAAACAAAACAACAAAATAAACTACCAAGACTTCTTCCTTGTGGGGAGAGAAGTGTCTTCCCAGTTAGTGAGCTTGATATTTGGCCCGACAAATTGCACATCTACATGGTTAGGGCCTTCACCCATCTGAACCATGTTTACTTCATAAAATATTTCCTTAATACCTTGACATATTTCATCCACATCCTTGTTAGCAGATGAGTCTTGATCTTTTTCCTTTTAACCTTTCGTGAAAGATTGGCTAATGTGTGGAACCAAACTTGTTAATTGCCAAGCCTTCTTTTTCTGTTCTTTCGCCCACCTCATATTTGCCGCAGTCGGCTTAAAGCCTAAGCCGAAGGTGTTTTATCTACCACATGAATTTACAGGGTTTATAATTCTTTGCAGCGAAACCCCTAATCCTTTTCCCGGTTCATAACCATTTTGTAGCATTTGGCTAGCCACCATGATTGAAGTAGAAGAGAGATAAGGCCCCGGAATCGGCGTGTCTTCCGTAACTTGATCAGCTGTCACAATTTCAAAGGCTTGATAAATGGAACATTCACAACCCCTTTTTGCTTCGATACAGGGTACAAAAGGATCTCGATGTATGGGAAGGTCATCCTCTCCATGCACAATGATTTCCTGATTATCGTGTTCAAACTTAACTACTTGATGCAAAGTAGAACGTATGGCTCTGGCCGTATGGATCCATGGTCTTCCTAAAAGTAGGTTCTAGGAAGTATCCATGTCTATTACTTGAAAGGTGATCACAAACTCAACTGGTCCAATAACCAAAGCAAGATCTATCTCACCAATTGTGTCTCGTCTTGCACCATCAAAAGGCCGAACACATACATTATTGGATCGAATCCTATCTGGGCCAATTTTTAATTTTTGCAAAGTAGAGAGAGGACAAATATCTACTCCTGAACCTCCATCGATCATTACCCCTTTTATGTAATATCCTTCGCATTTGATAGTCAGATGCAAAGCCTTGTTGTGATCAGAACCTTCTGTAGGTAACTCATCATCAGTGAAAGTGATTCTATTTGCTTTAAATATTCTACGAACCATCCTTTCTATTTGACAGACCGTAGTTTTCTTCGGGACGTATGCTTCATTCAACAACTTAATCAATGCTTAATAATGTTCTTTAGAATGTAGCAGCATGGATAACAATAAGATTTGAGCTAGGGTTTTCCTCAATTGATCGACAATGGAATAGTCTTGGGTTTTTATTTTCTTGAGAAATTCCTCAGCCTTTTCATCTGTGACAGGTTTTTTCATTGTCCCTAGACTATCTTTAAGCTGTTTTGGTCTCCTTAATTCTTCTGGAGCATAGCATCTTCCTGATCGAGTCAAACCCCCTGTTTCATTCGTTTCTTCCATGACCTCTTTTCATTTGTACATCACCATGGTTTTGTTATAGTTCCATGGGATGGTTTTCAAGATTGTCACTGGGAGCTGTGCTGCGTATCTTATGACAATTGGCTCTGTTATCTTTCTCATGTTGTTGCGCTGTTGGTTGAACCATGTGGGACCACTCGTAACATATAGTTTTGGCCCATCTTGTGCTATTACCTTTAGCTTTGCAGGAACATACAATACCATCTTTTCTGAGTCTCGGGGTCTTATAATGGAACTCGCTCCTTTCACGATCAGTGGTTCTCTTTGCATAGACTTCAGGGCTTCACCCGGGTTCTCCTTCAGGGTGCCTATTTCTATCACTGCTTGGCTTGTTGGCCTGTAGTCTCTATCGTCAAAAGTCATCCCCACGATGTGTGTGTTACTATGATTGGGAAGTGGATTGTCGGTAACATTCAGCGCTTCTTCTTTTTGTATTACGATTGCCTTGCTTTCAATTAACTTTTCAATGGATCTCTTTAGATTCCAAAAATTTTCGGTACTATGACCTTGGACGTTTGAATGGTACTCACACCTTACATTAGGATCAAACCAACTTGCATTCGGATCTACTTTAAAGGGCAAAACAGGTTCAATCCATCCTAATTTAACCAATCTCCGTAACAGGCTCGTATACGATTCTCTAATTGGGGTGAAGTTTTCCCTTGGCCTCTGTTCTCTTGTATAATCTGCCTGAACATACGAATTATGAGGGCTTGAAAATTTGGCTGCCGCGAACGAAAACCTTGTGAAGCAGGTGCCCGCTGAGGAGGTCGGGCATACACTTGAGCATTAAGAACAGCGGGTTGAGGTGTATAATAATTTTGAGGAGGGTTGGGTTGCCCCTGTTGGACCTGAACGTAAGGGAAGTTCCATCCCTTTTAGGTATTACCCGATCCTAATGCCATTATGGATCCTTCCTCCTTCTTTTTTTGACTTCCGAAACCACCTGATCCACTTTGAATGGCTTATGTAGTGGCCTTGAGGGCGGTTTGGCTCATGATTTTTCCTGATTTGATGCCATTCTCCACCATTTCCCCAATTTTTATTGCTTCGACAAAAGGTTTACCAACCGCGGCTAGTAAATGATGAAAATAATTGGACTCTTGAGTTTGGAGAAAGACGTCAATCAATTTCTGGTCCTTCATTGGTGGTTTGACTCTAGGTTCCTGTTCTCTCCATTTTATGGCAAACTCTCGAAAACTTTTAGATGGTTTTTTCTTCATATTAGCAAGAGAAGTACGATCAGGGACAATGTCGAGATTGTATTGAAATTGTTGTACCAAATCTTGAGCCATACCGTCCCAAACGTGCTAATGGGAGATGTCTTGATCGATAAACCATTCGGAGGCTATTCCCGTCAGACTTTCTCCGAAATAGGCCATAAGCAGCTCCTCTTTCCCTCCTGCTCCTCTAAGTTGATTACAATACCTTTTTAAGTGGGATACTGCATCACCATGACCTCTATATTTTTCAAATTTTGGGGTCTTGAACCCTATTGGCAAATGAACATTAGGGAACATACACATGTCTTTGAAAGAGACACTTTTGTGTCCTTCCAATCCTCGTATATTTATCATACTCTGCTCCAGACTCCTAACTTTTCTAGCTATCTCTTCTCGTTTTTTATTCATAATAGCCTTCTCAATCACGATATGAGACTCAGGATGATGAGTGGGCTGATATGAATTTACGGGTTTGAATGCCAGTTCAGGAGGATGGACTTGATCATGATTCAGCTCGTCAATAGGATTCTGTATCATTGATGGAGGATTTATATTAGTTGGCACGACTAGAATAAAAAGCGGGTTGTTCATGAATAGTGGATTGGAGGACACATGGTGGATGTGCCAGCAGCGCTAGACACATTAGCGTATGGACCAAATCCAGGCGGATAAAGTGGATCATCGACTTGGGCTTGAGTAGAAATGGGATGATTTGTATTCGAAAGACCAGGAATCAAGGAAGGTGGGGCTTATCCATTCACCCAGGCCTGATACATTTCCGCAATTTGTTGCTTCAATACCTATTCTTCTCCAAAGATGTGAACTCTCGTGGAATTAACTGATCTCGACCTTCTTTATTATCAGATTTTGTTCCATCTTTTCGAGTCATCTTCCTTTTTCCTTTATACCTTGTGTTGTACAGGTGAGAGGCCAGCTTAACCACAACCAACCACCTTACTCTCTCTCTTATGAAACAAAAACAAATATGTTAGGATTTAGAGCTTTAAAAATATTGATATATTCATAACAAACTCAAATGTCATGCATCTAAGTAATTTCATTCCTGAAATAGACTTAGGAAAACCTTCTTGTTTCATCCCGACTTTGGTGAATTAATTTTTACCCTCATTATTTAATGCCAACATCTTAAAATTATTACTTGAAACTTGGAAAAATATTTGATCGCACCCGCCGAGAGTTTCCTACGTATCATGTTTTACATGAATCAGATCATCACGTAGTTCATGGATATAGTAAATATATATATATATATATATATATATATATATTCAGAAATAAAGAGAATAAAAACTTGAAACAAATGCGAAATTTTCCTTACATTTCCAACTGTTCTTAAAACAAAGCTTCAATGAAAGGAAACTAAAATTATCTAAAACTAGAACAGACTCGGAATACTAGCGAAATACTAAAAAACCTATAAAGAAACTAACTCTAAGAAAACAAGGACTTTAATATTTATCATCAAGATTCCTTTCAAAGATGTCTTGCAACTTAATCCTCCCTCAGACTTGAGTAGATCCTGGATAATGCTTTTGGCAGATATGGAGCGAGAGCACGTGCCTAACGACCCAGATTTTCATCACCTCGGTGAAGATACTTAGCATAAACATTAATCAAGGTTTCACTGAGCTGAAGTACGTCTCCCCTAGCCTAGATCATACTCGCATAGCAGTTTCGCACCCAATGTTGCGTAGTGTGGACGGTATGCTTTAGGTCTCATTCTGGTTCATGAAGGCCATTGATCTGATAGAGAAGCGCCTGCCGTTCAGTCATCCACTGGTTTCTCTCAACTTTAACTTCCTTCTAAAAAGTCGTGAAAAGCCTCGCTATTTCTCTTTCCCGTTCCATGAAAGCTTTTAGCTGAGCCCGAAGCTTCGACTGTGTGCTTGTCAACAAGGCCTTCTCTTTCTCAAAATCACTCGATTGTTGTTCCATATCACCGGTGGCAATGTCCAGGTCTTCTTATAGGGAATGCATGGCAACACGGTTCTCTTTCTCAATCTCCTTGCGAACCGACCTAACTCTGGCCTCAAATCTTGCCTCATGATGAACCAACTCTTCTCTAGCCCTTTCCAGATCTATATTTAAGACGTACAGAGTAGACTGATAGTTCTCTTCTACCTCTCATTGAGCCTACTTAATTCTGACTTCAATCTCTGCTTCTTGATCCACTGCTCTCTGGCTGACCTTTCTGGCATAGCTTTAGGAGGAGACTGGTCATAAAACCATGGCAGATACCAACAGTCTACCTCGCCCTTGTCGCGGTCTTCCACCATGTACTCAAAACTAGAAAGTATGCATCCTCCCTAAATCTTAAGTATCTTACACTTCCTTAGAGGGATGTCAGGGAGGAATTCGTATATGAACACTTTCATATTCTCGACTGGCGGTATATACTGATGTCGATCGAATTATCATATGACCCTTAGTGGAACGTAGGGATGAACACCTCGGAGACCATTAAGATGATGAAATTTCAGAAAGTAGACATATATATCAACTCTTTTGAGGGGAACCAATGATAATTCCACACTATCTTGTCCGCCGTCAACCCCTCCAAGTACTCCTTCCAAGCTCCTATTCCTTCGGGAAAGTTTTGGTCCTCCATCCTCTTCTCATGGCCATTGATATAATCATTCCATTCAAATCAAAAATCCACAACAAATGGATGATAACGAACATGCTCGAGCATCCATAACTACAATAGAATGTTACATCCTTCAAAATAATCCGCCCCATTTTTGCACATCTTCAGGGCCCGATAAATGTCAGCCAGAATCATGGGCACGAGGGTGACCTTAGGATTTTTCTCAAAAGCAGTAATAAACACAGCCAGATTGGTGCTAATTTTTTCTCCTCTCTTCAAAAATACCATGATTCCCAAAAAAGCCACTATGAATGCTTCAGAACTGTGCTTTTTTCAGGTCCGGTAGCACCCCCCATTGTTAAGTTCTAATCTAAACAACTCGAATCCCTTTTCCTGACCATATCTTTCGTACAAAAATTCTAGACGAACCCATCCATTTTCTAGGCAGCCTCCTATGTTCTTCTCCTTTATGTGCAATAGCTCAAAAAATCTTTCGAATGTGACATGCTTCGGTATCATGGGTTCTCCTCGGTGAAGATTTTTTCTATTTCCAATAAATGCTCCTATTTCCTCTAGTGTGGGAGTGAGCTCAAAGTCGGATAATCAGAATACGTTGTTTGAAGGATCCCAAAACTGTACCAAAGATTCTATCACATCTCTTCGTGGTTCAACACTCAACAGACTCCTTAAAAATCCCAAGTTTTTATATACTTCTCCCTATCCATAGTCAGTCATTTTGTTATACCATATTCACAATAGCTTTGGAACTTTATCCAACATCATGAAATGGGGTACTTCATCATCCCTCGACCTCTTGTCACTCCTCCCGAATGAGTTCATATTGCCCTATAGGATAATGATAGCAAATAATAATTCTATTTTAAGCATCCTAAAACAAGACAAAAATAATTTTCGAAAGAAGTTGACGGAATGGCACGGAATAAGATTTCAAAATGAGCATGAGAAAGTATCAACCAACAAAATAGGAAGTATCTTCTAAAACATCCTAGAGTGGAGACAATAATTTGATGACGTTTGGACCAGACATATTAGAAATAATTAAATTATCAAAACAAAATAGTGGATCGAATTGTTTGATAAAATTTTAACTGTGCTTGACAAAAATGGGCTCTATGGTATTCCTAAGAGAGATTTTAAAACCAAAGAAAATGGACATAACGAGACCACGACGTTAAAACGACTTAATCTTTACAGAAAAGTTCTATGTAAAAATATTATATATTTTCTAAAATAAACCCTTAAAATTTTTTACTTAACCCCTTTTTTCAGATCAATTAATTCACGTAAAAGCCTGTCAACATTCGATATGGTATTTCCTATAATGGAATAAGTAGCACATAAAATGTACATGATGGTCTCAAAAGGTGACACCTGTCCTAGACGGACCCGACCCCCGTGTCGAGCCCCACTAAGTCAAAAATGCACGTGATATAAATAAAATGCAGTCTATTAGGGATAACCGTGTCTAAGTTCTAGTTATGCTAGGTTTAACCTGGTGGAGTTAGGTATCTAGAATGGCTGTAAAATGAGAAGACAACTCGAGTCGTCAAGGGACAGCTTTACCGGTAGCAGGGCTTTCCGGCCTCATTGTTGGTCCCTTCCAGTCCTAAATCATGGGTGAGTACAGAATCCTTTCCAGGAGTGTTGCCGCATCTCTGGTATCTCAAGCTCGGGAGCTTATACCGCATCTCCGAATATACAGTATCTCAGAAGACTCAGATGGGTACGCGGGAGAAGATAGTTTATATTGCAATTCAAATAATATCAAAGCGATAAACATGAGGCAAAGAATACATTTAGGCCATCAATATACAATATGAAAATTAAATAAAGCCAAACAAGTCAATATAAAAGCTCGAATTTTGTGTCCTCAGCAGAGTCACCATCTGTTACACCCCTATTTTTCACCGCCCCCGACCCGCTAGGGAGTTGGTTTTAGAGAAAACGAGTTTTTTCAATTAAAGTGATGTTTGAGTAGGGATTATTTTATTTACAGAGTCGTCACTTGGAATTGAGTTTGAGTGTTCCAAATCACCTTATTGAATCCCTATTCAAAAGGAAATGACTCTTTATTTTTTGGTCTGCAAACTAGAAATCCGGATAAAGAATTCTGTTGACCGAGGGAAAGGTGTTAGGCACCCCTCGAGTCCCGTGGTTCTAGTACGGTCGCTTTAATGACTTACGTCTGGCTTAAATTAATCTTTTGGATATATGATATTTGCTAGCCTAAAAGTTATTTGCCTCCCGCTTTTAATTTATTTTAAAATTATTTATTATATTGATGTGTGACTTACCGATAGTAGTACTTTTCGGCCTCACCACAAATTTTGGCATATTTCTCGCGCCTTTGTGACATTTATGGCTCGTCCCCATTTTTCTAGTCTAAATAAGCACCTAATAGGTTTAAAATCTATCCAACCTAATTCAACCGGCTTCAAATGGTAGATTAATTTTATTATAACGAATGGTCAGTAGCAGGGCTTTCCAACTTCATCGTTAATTTTCGCTTGTATATTAAATTCTTAATTTCCTTGAGATTAAGAACCTAACTCATTCTTTTTACAAGTCCGTTCCCTCGCAAATGAATTTTTCCCCTCTTTTTCTATATGCAGTGGAATTTAAAATAAATATGTATCTCATCTTACTTCCTTACAAACTTAATGAATTACTTAGGGCCTTGTATTTTTTATGACTCAAAATTCATTTTTTACGGAATTTTACTGTTTAAATAATGATTTAATTCAAATCGGGTTACACCTTCATGTCTAATATGAATTCCTTAAAAGTAAGAAAATAGACATAACTAAGTTTAAATGATATATAGCATTTAACCCCAAATTATGGCTCATACAGAAAGAAATTAAAAAAACACAGTGTTAAAAATAAAATATTTTTTCATCCTTTAAAAAAAAAAAAAACTACATTGAACATGATATGCCCAGAAATGCACTCGTTTTCACCTATACCCAAGCAAATCTAAACTCCACGAGAGAGAAAAAAAGTTTTTTTTTTTTAATTACAACATATTCATGGATCCACGACTAAAATAGTATATTCTCTTGACTTTAGGATCCCAACTAATTATTTTGGCATTATATATCACTGTAAATTTGCTAGGATATACCACCAACCTAGTAATATAATAACTTAAAATGCAATTCATTTACAGGAACACATGCAAATGAAGAACTCCCACTTATCTTTGGATTTACAAAATAATGCAAGAGGGAGGGAAAAGCTTAACCAAACAAAACAAAAACAAAAAAAAATGTGATAAGATTATAATAGTGACTTTCCTTTGTACCCAAAATCCTATCCTTTTCTTAACTATACTTCTTATAACTTGACTAAACATTTAACAAAGGCAACCTAAACATGGAAGACTTGCTAAAAGGAAACTTATTCTAAAGGGGAATGACCACATGCTTCAGGTAACTAGTTTAAAGTGAAGAAAATAATAAAACATCCCTTATTATACTTTAAATAAACTAACAAAGTCGCTATCCGAATAGAAACACACATCATTTAAAGGTTTTCAGAGAAGAATTTTCTTCCTTTTTTTCTTTACAAAAAAACGAGACTACTAATATCAAGACATAAACCGATCCCGAGATGATTTACACAAATACTTGATAAACATTATCCAACAAAATGATATAGACGTTAACATGAACTCAGATCTAGTTAAAGTAAACAAAGATGAAAGAAAAAAAATAATGAATATCGGGTCAGGTAAGAACATATCCAGACATAGTAATAATAGACAAAAAATACATGGTATTTTGGATATTATAAGGTCTCATATAAGGTCTTTAGATTCCATAAAATTGAGATAAAGATTGACATTCACGTCTCCAAATTTATGCGAAACTTAAAAATATGGAACAAGAATAGAATACTAACCTCTATGGTAGAATAACTATAATAAAAAGGAGGACGCCTTCACCGGATACTCGAAATGGGAACCCCAAAGTCGAACTCTAACCCAAAGAATTTCTTTCTAAGTTTTCTTTTTCTGTTTTTTTTTTT
>NW_025892247.1:0-7317 GCF_002878395.1 Capsicum annuum | reverse complement strand
AATCCACACCCTCCATATTTGTGGCATGCATGTCTTAAAAGATCTTTTTTATATCATCCAAAAAACCCTGAGAATCCTCTTCCACCTTAACACCAGTAAAGGTCAAAGGGTTCAACCTCATGAATTGTCTAACCCTTGTGGCCTTCGAAGATGGAGTAATAGAAGTACCACGCTTATCCTAAGAAGCTACCAAATGTGCTAACATATGAATAGACTCGCAAAACTCGACATTCATAATATCATCCTGGGGAGCTAGAGAAAGACTAGACGGAGCCAGTGGAACTCCAAGAGAAAAATCAGGAATTGGACCCCTAGACCGAGTCTAGACCTCTTAAGTAGAATGAGTCCCATCAACATTATCCTCAGGTAGGATAGAGGATTTTCTATAAGCTTCAGATCATCGAGGAAACATGATTTGAAAATCGAACAAATAGGAATTAGAAGAGAATTCAGGACCTTAGACTCTACATGTCAAAAATAGAACACAAGAAAAAAAAACATTCCTAAATGCCTCATATCCTCTCCCTAATAGTGTGGAGCACTGCACACCCTTAAAAGAGACTCTACTCGACACGACTTGGTGGACTCCCAAGTGACCATGAACCTAGGGCTCTAATACCAATTTGACACGACTTGAACTAGGGCCTAGTTGTGTCGGGCTTCTCATATCCAATCAAGACCAAAAACCATCCCCAAAACCCAACCATAACCACCCTACACACTATATCGAATATATTCCAAACATATAACAAGATAGAACAATAATAAATAAAATATATTAGTTAAAATCTATAGACCTATCCAATTGGTATCATCTCAATACCAATACCAATGCCAAGGCTGACACCAATACCAACACGTCCTATGCCCAAAGTAGTCACACAAAGCCTCTAATCGAAAACAAAGAACATTTGGTCTGGACATGCCCCCGACCATAGCCAAAAGCAAAGTCTAAAATTTAAAACAGTATGAAAAGATACCCATTACATGAAATGACGTCTTTTGGAGTATGGAAGCCCACCATTTCAGTCCAACATAAATCTGTCCTAGAATCCAAGATCAGTGAGCAGTAAGAGTAGTATAGCCAGTTACTGTATCATGTGAGGATACAATTCAGTAGGTGAACGCTAGCATGTACTCAAGAATAAGGCTAAAGTAATGCTATTATTCAAAACCAAAGTAAATATTCAAATGCAATCACATTCATACACATGTATATTATGTCAGCAAAGGGAACTGGGTCTAGCATGCATTTAAATCATTAACCTGGGCTATGTAGCTTGACCATCCTAAAACCACCCATGGTCTATATGGGTCTAGGGATACCCTCTGAATGGGTCCAATGCATGTAGCTGGACAGACCAGAGATATCATAGGGGCTGAGGATTCCTATACAACCTTCTCGCTCTATGATACATATATACAAGTATAAACTTAGGGGATTCCCATGTACCACAAAAGTATGTATTCACCATGACTAACCCTTATATCGGCAAACATGATTTTTAGTGTCCGTTTATTAGACTCACACCATAACTATTAGCTAACACAACCCGCCATTATTGCCTAATTAAAACTTTTAGCACATAACCAAACCACCAATTACTGAATTTATCACCAAGGCATTATGAAGTGGAATATTCATACTAACTATAGCTTTAAAGCAATGTAATTAGCCACTAATTAGGGGATTTCCATGTACCCTATAGGATTTTCAACCAATCAACACTATGGACACTAAGGACTTTCCAAATCATTTATTTCAGTCAAATCATTTAGGATTTCATAACCATATAATCCAATGCAAGGTTGATGTGTTATGGAAACATGACACTTTCGATGCTTAAAATAGTGAAATTGTGCTTGTACATAGGCTATTTTAGTTGATATGATGGGTTTGTTGCTTGTTATAGGTGAAATAGGACAATAATAGCATTCAAATAAAATTAGAAGAAAAAGAACTACAAAGGACCAAGAATGCAAATTATAAGAGTTACCATAAGTGTCATCAACACATCATATGGCTTGTAGGTTGACTCATACACACAACAATGACAAAGGCTAAGCAAAAAAACTAAGTGATAAAAAGATACGACTGGGGCATACAGATTGAAAGAAAGACGTCCCAGGTGGATACAGGTGAAGGGAACGAGTCGTACGATCAAGGTACAACT
Source organism: Capsicum annuum (assembly GCF_002878395.1). Lineage (NCBI taxonomy): Eukaryota > Viridiplantae > Streptophyta > Magnoliopsida > Solanales > Solanaceae > Capsicum > Capsicum annuum. Next base: position 5,143 of record NW_025892247.1, on the reverse strand, counting down.
CATCAGCAGAAGTTGTAAGAAAAACTGAAAGTTGAAGCCTTGGGAGATCTGACATTGGAATGGTAACGAGTGGCACAGTATGACTCATAAGGAGAGCATATCAATGCATGAGCAAGTCGTACCATGTGTCGACATTAATTTTCCTTTACCATTTTTATTAGGATTTCTGGGTTATTTTTGGATACAACAAATACCCTACGGTTTATATTTTATTAGGTTACATTCTTTGACATCTTTTTACTTTCTATTATGCTCTATTGCATACTTTTGCATTGTTCTTGATATTTTGGATTATTATTCCATAGGAGATTTTAGATTTAAATCTTCTCATTATTGTGCAGACAATTCTATGTTTTCTTTATTGATTATCATAGGTTCTTCCATAAACATGAGTGGCTAACTTCACTGACTATGGTTATGGGAACCTGATGGATTAACTACGTAAGGGAAATGAGAGATTCTTCTATTCTAAAGTAACTACATGTATCTTAATCTTCTTCATCATAATTGACCTCAGAGCTACTACAAAAGCTTGAGGATTGCCTGTATTCGGTAACATCCTCACACTAGAGTTCGAGATTGGGAAAAGAGGATTAAGATAGTAATCTCATATTCACTTCTATCTTATTCTTATGCCATCTTATCTAATCAACTTAAGACTCAAAAAGTGAGAGCTGAACTGAATTCATAGACAAGGAGTAATAATGCAATGCCTTGAGACTCACAAGGTAAAGGGAGAGATTTATCAACACATTCACAAGACTATTGAAAATACATACCTTGTCAATTTTACATATAGAGTAGCAGAATAGGTGGATTGAACATGAGAAATTTACAATGTCTAAAAGCCAGGTGAACACAGTCCTAGTGTTTGTCTTGTATTTTCTACAACCCAAAACATTCAAGATTTGGTTACTACATATGATTGATTTCAAATTCCCCCTATTTATGTTTTTCCACTAGTCGTGGATTTCAGCAAATTAAGCAACCGGTCAATGTTTTCTCCGTGGGTTCAACCCCAACCTAGTTGGGTTACTATATTTGGCATCGACCACAACATTCTTCTTTAGAGGTTAGTTTTGGGCGATATTAAATTTTGGTGCTGTTGTCGGGGAAGACAGTGTGTGTAGTTAATTGAATTGATGAAGTTCGCAGATTTTTTTTCTTGATTTGGCATATGCCAATTTATGCCAAAAACTAGGAAAAGAGGCAATCCCTTCCCTTTTGATCTATAGCCTAAAATAATTCTTCCAACACTGAGAAGGATGTCAGGACAAGTTCATGACGGTGTTTCTGCTGGGGTTCAAGACCCTTCTCCTCTGTTTGTTGATCCAAATATGACACTATCGTGTGCTCCAGGTGATCCAAGAATCTTGTAGTTTTATAGACACAAAAATCATAGCTTCTACAGGGGGAGAAGGAAAGTTGAAGAGGCTTAACTAGCTGAAGAGGCTGGGTTAGCTAGCAAGGAGGACTAGCTATACCACGACATATAGTCGAGCGTAGAGGAAGAGCACCATTAATTCCTGCATATCAGCACTTACTCTCATACGATAACAAAGAGGATATGGGTTATGTTGAACCTACTGAGATAGGAGCTCTCATTCCTCTTACTTTACCTCCTACTGTGAAGTTTGATATTACTAGCACTATGATCCAATTATTCAATTTGAAGTATTTGTTTTTGGGACCAACCACTAACTATGCGAATATATATTTTGCAAATTTTACTAGGATGTACACGTCATACACTATTTCATGGGAGGATCAAGAAGCTTTGAGGTTGAGTTTGTTCCCAGTTTCATTGATAGGGGAAGTATCACTATGGCTAGGGAAAGTTTAATAAATACTTGGTATGAGTTGCGGAGACAGTTTCTGGACAATTTTTCCCTGTGGAATCTATGTATGAGGAATAGTTTATATTTAAGAAGAAGTTGAGCATGGTACCTAATCACAGGGTCTAACTTGTTGGAAATCTTCTACAGATCACTAAATGTCAGTTCTAGAGCAATAGAAGATACAATTTTGGAAGGTGAATTTATGCGTCTTTGGTGGGATGCTGCACAGGATATGCTTGATGATATTTTATTAACTAACAAAGGTTGGTATACCAAAGATGCTGAATGTGGTTTAGGTATATCTGCTATTGGAGTAGATAACGCGTATGTAGTTGGTTATGATTTAGTAGCACAATAGGTTTCATAACTTTATACAAATATTAGGTTGTTTATAAAATAATTTGCAACGATTAGTGCTGAGAAAGTGAATACAATTTTGGCAAAGAATCTGCTTCCAGAAATTTTGAGAAAGAATCTGAAGAAGAAGCAAAGTATCTTAATCATAGGTTGGTGAATTTCTAAGCCTAAAGGCAAGGGAATCAAGGCTGAAACTATTATAACGACAAATACAAGGACAAAAGTAGTGAGATCGTGACTGGTAGTGGCAAGATAATTACAAGGATAAGAATAACAAATATGTTCCACCCGGTAGTCATGATTCAGAATCCAGAATGGAGTAACTTTTGTAAAAATTAGTCAAAGGTCAAGAAAGTAAAAAAAGTTGTCTTAAGGAGATTAAGGTAGATTTATCAAGGATAAACAAGAAAGTGGATTCTCACGCTACAATAATTAAGAAGTTGGATCAATAATTTTGTTTGATGTCAGCCATAGTGAATCAAAGGCAGCCTGGCACTTTCCATAGTAATCCAGTGGTAAATCAAAAGAATGATAGTCACTGCCATTCCATTACCACTCAGAGTGGTAAGACCACTATAGACCCAACTGTACCTACTATTAATGAATGAAAGAATGATGGTAATTATGCTGATATGGAGAGTATTAGAAAGTAAGATAAAGGAAAGGATGAGTCTAAGGATCCTATTTTGCAGACTATTGAGACCTCACACCTTTTTCCTTAAAGGCTGAAAAAGAAGCAAGAAGAGGGTAAGTATCAAAAGTTTTTATCAAATTTGAAGCAGCTACCAGTCAATATACCACTTGCAGAGGCATTAGAGAAGATGCTAGGATATGAAAAATTAATGAATGATATAATCACCAAGAAGAGGTCAGTAATTTATGAGCTAGTCGACAATATTCATCACTCCAATGTTGTAGAAACTAGATCCTTGGTAGAGAAGAAGGAAGATCCTGGTTCTTTCACCATTCCTTACACCATTGGATCTTATGAATTTGCTCGTGTAATATGTGATTTAGGTGCTAGTATCAACCTCATGCCATTAGCAGTATTTAAGCAGTTGCTGTTGGGAGCTGCCACGCCAACCACCATAAGACGAGTTATAGTAGATAGGACAGTGATAAAGCTAGTTGGCATTTTATATAATATATTAGTGAAGGTGGATTCTTTCATATTTTCTTTTAATTTTGTGATATTAGACTATGAAGAAGACTTTAAAGTCCAATTATTTTGGGGAGACCATTCTTGGCTACAGGAAAGACATTGATTGATTTGGAGCTAGGATATCTGATGCTGAGACTCAATGATGAATAAGTGAATTTCATCGTGTGAAAATCCATAAATAAACCTGATAAGTTGAGAGTTATATCTGTGATTGAGGCATTTGATTGATGGGTTTGATAAAGATATAGATTCATTCCAAGATAGTAATGTCGTAACTACTTAGGAAGAGACTTTAGATGTTGTTCCTATTGAAGAAAGGTTAGGTGTTGAAGCTCTAGCAGTAGTTATCATGCACTTTTATATTGATGGTATTGATGACTATGATGAGATTGTATGTGCACTCTATGGGAATGGTTCTTGTACTTATGAACCAAAGAATCTTGATTTGGATCTGTAGAATAGAACCACTCTACCTGCTAGTCCATCTATTGAGGAGAAACCCATCTTAAAGTTGAAGGCCCCTCCTTCTTATTTGTGATATGAATTTTTGGGGGCCAACAACACTTTGCCGGTAATCATTGTAAATGACTTGGGTGAGACAAAAGTAGAAGTCTTGTTATCAGTACTACCGATATTCAAGAAGGCCATTGGCTAGTCCATTGTAGTTATTGTGGGTATCCCGCCTAGTCTTTGTACTCATAAGATCCAACTTGAGTAGGATTGTATTCTAAGTATAGAACATCAATGTTGAGTCAATCCTAATATATAGGAGGTAGTGAAGAAAGAGATAATCAATTGGTTAGAAACTGGGGTAGTATACACTATTGCTGATAGTAAGTGGGTCAATCCAGCACAATGCGTTCTGAATAAAGGAGGTATTACTGTTATGACTAATGACAAAAATAAGCTAGTTCCAATGAGGCCATTCACAGGATGGAGAGTATGCATGGATTACAGAAAATTAAATGCATGTACTCGAAAAGACTATTGTACCATGCTCCTTATGGACCAGATAATGGATAGACTTGCAGGTAGATGATGGTACTATTTTTTGGATGGGTATTTTAGTTAGAACCAAATCACTATTTCACTCGAAGACCAAGAGAAGACAACCTTAACCGGTCCTTATGGGACCTTTGTAATCAGATGTATTCCATTCAGGTTATGTAAAGCTCTAGCCACATTTCAGAGATGTATGATGTCAATTTTCTCTGACATGAAAGAGACACCATCAAAGTATTTATGGATGATTTCTCAGTCATTTGTGATTCTTTTAATGACTGCCTAATTCACTTGGCAAATGCTCTTAGGAGGTTTAAAGAATGCAACTCGATACTCAATTAGGAAAAGTGTCACTTTATGGTAAAAAAAAGGTATATGCATGGACACAAAATTTCAAAAAAAGGTATTGAGGTAGATAAAGAAAAGATTGAAGTGATAGAGAAATTACCTCAACTAATTTCTATGAAGGGTGTTTTGATAACACTCAACTAACTCACATAATTAAGGGTGAGACGGTCGTTGTCAAGTAACCCAATTTGAATTAGGATTGAATCTCGAGGAGTAAAATATAAACTTCAAACCCTATAGATTTTTAAATTACAAAGAGATTACCCAAAATGTAAATAAAAATGACATGTAAAATAAAATGGGGGGATTTTATTGGGAACATTTTATATGATCTTTAGCAAATGATCAAGAGATGAAAATTTTGTTCAAAACAATAATGATGGGGGAATCTTGGGATTATGTCTACCTAAAGGTAAAAGTATGTTGGTTGATGATG
>NW_025892246.1:0-1136 GCF_002878395.1 Capsicum annuum | reverse complement strand
CATGATGTCAGATATAAAAGCGGTAACACATAGGATAAAAACTGTAAACAAAGAGCACGAAAATACACAAAAGTGAAAACACAAACAAAAATCACAAACAATGCTTATACACTCGTAATGCCAAACAAAGCCGATACGACTCCAAAAAAGCTTGGATTCTGAAATTCTCCCCATCAGAGTCGCCAGAGCTGTCACACCCCTTTTTCGTACTCCAAAAGATTAATTTTTAAGTTCAAAAGGGTTTTATTGTTAAGTGAAAAAAAATAAAAATTCTGTTCCGAAAAGGATTTTTTATAATTAAATTCAGAGTCGCCACTTGGCATAATCCAGTGTGCCAAGTCACCTTTGGAAAATTCTTTTCGAAATGGTTTGACTCTTTAAAACTGGTTTGCGAACAGAGATTCCTGCTAAGGAATTCTGTTGACCGAGAGGAAGGTGTTAGGCACCCATCGATCCCGTGGTTTGACCACGGTCGCTTGGTGGAGCGGATAGGATAATTTGACATTATGAATATATAAACCACACAAAACATGAAAAACAATCAATCAAGCAAACAAGATAAAACAATTCAAAATTTAGTGTCCAGTCCAATTATACAGTCCAAAAATAAAAAAAATGTGTAAAAATAAATCCTACTCTAAATTAATTCTAGACTAATGCTCTACCTGACGCCTCGGGACTTCATCACGAACGTCTTCCAGGTACATGATACCTTGGGGCATTCCCTGGTGAATAAATATATACAGATACTTTGGGGCATTCCCCGACCAAATTATACAATTGATTCAAAAGTGATAAAATCAAACCATTCAATCAAATTTCAAACATTCAATCAACCCACAATCTCTAGATTTACCTACCCGACCTACGTCTTGCCTATTCCAATCGGCGTATCTTGATACTTCCAAATTCAATTAACGTTTATTTCAAGTCAAACAACTAATGAATCAAACTAATCAAAATTCACTAATTATATCAAGTTCTCAATTCTCGCCCCACTTATTCCCACATGAATTCAAATATTTCAATTCCTTCATTAACGTGAATCAATCAATCAATATCAACCACCGTAATCACGATTGCTCAAACATAATATTGAAATATATCACCACGTCACAATCATCAACCACACACAA
>NW_025892245.1:0-1119 GCF_002878395.1 Capsicum annuum | reverse complement strand
CTTAAACTACTGACATGTTGAGCACTTATCTATAAACTTTGCAATGTGTCTGTTCATCCCACTACATCAATAGATCTCCTACAAATTATGGTATATCTTTGTGGCTCTTGGATAAATAGAGTAACGCGTACCATGCGCTTCTGTAAGAATCTGCTATCTCAGGTCATCTACACTTGGTACAAATAGCTGACCTAGACAACACAATACACTATCTCTCCCTTGGGAGAAAACCTCTACTTTTTAATCTCTGAATGATTCTTTCAACTTAACTAGGCTATGATCCCTATCCTTCTTTTCTTTAACCTTGAAGACCAGAGATGATTCTGAACTGCTCTGCACCCATACGCTACCTTCTATTGAATCTACTAAGTGGATACCCAGTCAGGCAAGCTGATGAATTTCTTGAGCTAAATTCTTCTTATCACCGTCCACATGAGTAATACTACCCATGACACTCTACTGAGAGCATTAGCCACTATATTGGCCTTGCTCGAATAATATAGAACACTCATGTCGTAGTCTTTCAGCAACTCCAACCACCTTCTCTGGTGGAGGTTTAGGTCTTTCTGAGAGAATACATACTGTAGGCTCTTATGGTTTGTGAACACATCAATATTCACCCCATATAAGGAATGCCTCTAAATCTTTAAGGCAAAAACCACAGCTGCTAACTCAAGATCATGGATAGGATAGTTCTTCTCGTGGGGCTTAAGATGTCTAGAGGCATAGGCTATAGCCTTACCTCTCTGCATCAAAACATACCCCAAACCAACTCTGGAAGCATCACAATATACCAAAAACCCGTCTAAACCATCTGGCAGAGTCAAGACTAGAGCTGTAGTGAGTGGAGTCTTCAACTCCTGAAAACTCTTCTTACAAAAATTTGAGCACTAGAATTTGACTTTTATTTGAGTCAATCTAGACATAGGGGATAAAATAGATGAAAATACCTTAACAAACCATCAGTAATGGCCGACGAATCCCAAGAAACTCTTGATATCTGAGCATAGATGGGTCTGGGATAATTTCTCACTACTTAGGTTTTTTGGGGATCAAATCTAATGCCATTATTGGAAATAATATGACCAAGGAAAGCTACTAACCTTAGACAAAATTCGC
>NW_025892244.1:0-1354 GCF_002878395.1 Capsicum annuum | reverse complement strand
TGACACGGTGTTATCTTAGAGGAACCCCACCTCCATTCCATGCTGAAATCAAAAAGACTAACCTTTGTGGCACCACAAAAATGTGGAGGCTCACTGCCTCAGGATTCAAAAATGAAAACCTCTTTCAAAAATTTGGAAACTTACCTGAACTAAACTTTTAACATCCTAAAACACATTTTAAGTCAAAACTTGATGTTATCTCGTCTCCCACTCACTTGGTTACGACTTACCATGTATGACTCATATGATCATCTTACGACTTTCAAGGTTTAAGTTATACCTTAAATAGAATATCATACATCACACATTATCACGATTATGAGTTGAACATATAACTCGTATGATGTCCATAAGACTCAAAGGCATGAGTCGTATGTTGTACATTGTCTTTAAAACATGAGGTATTACACCAACTACCATCAAAATCAATCACCCAAGCCTTTATTATGTCTTTCAAGGTCTGAATAGTCCTCTTCTCTTGTCCATCCATCTGAGGGTTGAAAGTTATGCTGAAGTTTACTTTAGTCCCTAGTCCTCTTTGAAATGAGCACCAAAAGTGAGATAAGAACTGAGTACCTCAATCAGATATAATAGAAACTGGAGCACCATGCAACTAAACGATCACCTGAATGAAAAACTTTGCATAATTCTCTCCAGGTCCAACAAGGACTTTAAAATCTATGCTTATTTTTTAACCATTTTTGCAATCCAGTAGTATAAGTGAGTAAGTCAAACCATGTGAAAAATCCATAATTCAAAGCCAATTTCACAAGTGGGTTAAGAGAACACAATTTCTAAAACCAATTTCCAACCAAAAATTATTAATTTAGGGGAATTCCTTGACCCTCATTCCAATTCCCATCCTCATGCACCTAATTAATTCAAAAACATTCAATTCAAAGAATGGAAAATCATAAAAACCATGGAAAAATAATTCAAGGATTAACCAAAAACCCTTAACCCATATAAAAATCATCAATTAAATCCCATGGATAATGATTGTAAATACATGATTTTGACAAAATAAGCTTTAGAAAAGAGTAACATGACTTAGACATACAAGAATTTGGAAGCAATTTGGAGCATGTAACCCAAAAGATGAATGTATGGCGAAAATCTTAAGCTTTTCTTGGGTTTTGAGTTTGAGAATGAAATAATAGCTTTTGAACCTTGAAAAGGGATGAGAATAGGCTCATATAATGTTTAAAGGTTGTACATTGCAGAAAAGACCTCATTACCCATCATTTTAAGGGAAATACAATAAGACAGCACGACTTTTACATAGTGGCATGGCACAGCCTTATCACGTAGGCTAACCTCCGTGCCATGCTGCTTATTGTAGAGATTATCCTTC
>NW_025892243.1:0-2923 GCF_002878395.1 Capsicum annuum | reverse complement strand
ACTTGAAGATATGCTACGAGCTTGTGTAATAGATTTTAAGGGCAACTGGGATGATCATTTACCTCTTATTGAGTTTGCCTACAATAATAGATATCATTCAAGTATCAAAATGGCACCATATGAGGCTTTATATGGAAGGAAGTGCAGATCACCAATAGGATGGTTCAAAGTGGGTGAAACTCTTTTGTTCGGACCGGATCTTGTTTATCAAGCCATAGAGAAGGTTAAAGTAATTCAGCAACGACTGAAAACAGCCCAAAGTCGACACAAGTCATATGCGGATAGTAGAAGGAGAGGGCTAGAGTTTTATATAGGTGATTGGGTATTTTTGAAGGTATCACCAATAAAAGGGGTAATGAGATTTGGCAAGAAAGGGAAGTTGAGTCCACGTTATATAGGCCCGTATAAGATCACTCGAAGGTTTGGACAAGTTGCATATGAATTAGAGCTACCCCAAGAGCTCTCATTAGTACATTCGGTATTTCATGTGTCAATGCTTCGAAGTGCATCAAAGATCCATCACATATCACTTCTACTGAGGATGTGCAAATTACGAAAGATCTTACCTATGAGGAAGTGCCCATTGCTATTCTAGATCGCCAAGTTAAGAAGATGAGAAATAAAGAGATAGCATCGGTGAAAGTACGTTGGAGAAATCGTCAAAGGGAAGAGATTACATGGGAAGCTGAGGAAGCAATGAAATCTAAGTACCCTCATTTGTTCAAATATGAAGATGAAGTTCAAGAAACGGAGTTAGAACATTAACAAGTAAGTTTTTTTATATATGCATAGTATTTATGTGATGATGTGAATGTTAATGATGGACTTGAACTTGTTTCGGTTGAATAACTACTCTAATATTCGAGGACGAATATCCTAAAGGGGGGAAGGATATAACACCCCGTATTCAAGTACATATATTGGCGTATTCAAGTACGTGTATTGGTCTTATTTATATGGAAATAATTTTATTTTATTTTATTTATACCAGAATTTGCCCGTCGATGGTTCCATACGAAGGTTATTGAATAAGCTTTCCAAAGATATAAAGATTTCCAAAAACGGATAGGTTTCGGATATAATCGAGCACGTTCGAAACTATAAAATGGTGGCCGGGATATTGGGAATAGTAAATGTGCAGGAAAATTTCCTGCACACAAACTACTGAGGCCAGCCATTTTTTTGGGTCAACTTTGAACGATCATAACTCCCTTAATATAATGAAATGGGAGAGTTTCTACCTATTAAAAGAAAGTTCTTTGAGTATTCTTTCCAATGCAATTGGTTTCATCCAAATCCGACATCTGAGTAATGAGTTATACTCGTTTTACTTCAGCCTCTCAAAACAGATTTTTAGGGTCAACTTCAAACGATCATAACTCCTTGTACAGGACGAACTGGGTGGCCTACTTTATATTAAATGAAATTTCTTTGAATTATCTTTCCAACGATACCAATTTCACCCAAATCCGATATTGGAGCAAAGAGTTATGGTCGATTTACTTTAGCCTATCAAAACAGTCCACCATGGCAGATTCGGATTTACTTAAATTTTTAAGAGCAATATGGTCATTTTCCATCACTTCATGGACGAAAATTGGTCATTATATACATATACTTAGCGTCATATCCATCATTTATCATCCAAATTATTGAAGAATAAGAAACCCTAGCCTAAGTTCAACTCCAATTATCTTGTGATTTAACCGTAGAAAATCCAAATTGATTCCGTAGTTGTGTTCACCGTCTCGAGAGCTTCGAGAAGCACCCCTTATTTGTGCCAACAGGACTTCGAAATCAAAAGGATCATTTTATGGTAAGGATGTAAATTATGTTGGTGTTATTTATATGGATATGTATATATATATGCATGTGAGCATAAGAAGTATGTTATTTGATAGTTGTTGAAAGATAATTGGAAATGATGTTGGATTATTCTTGTGCATAGTTGGATTATGTTGAATTGTGAAGGGATTTGGTGTGATGATGTGGTATTGAAATGATGATTCTATATATATATATATATATATATACACACACATAAACCGATTGTTCAAGTTGGTTTTTGGAATGCTTTGCAAATATTGGTTGTATGGAATTATGGAAGAGAATTGTGGTGTTGGGTTACCAATACTAGATGCCAAACATTTCATTGTAGATAAGTGATTTGTAAAGGCGGAAAGTTGTGTTGAATTGGTATCCGAATCTACAACGAGGTATGTAAAGCATACTCTAACGATGTTCTTTGGCATGAAAACACCAATGTTCCATCAAGTAAGATTCTGAGGTTGTCCAAAAACATGTATTGTTCTACATTACCAACGAAGTTGTTTCCATTCTATAAAGTGTCAAAATGTTTCATTGATATACCGAAAGGCTCCTATTTCATTGTTGTGATATTGATGATTCCGAAACACATTGTTGATGTACCAATGAGTCTTTATTACATCGTTATTTATAGAAAGTCTATTACTTGGTTCCTATTGATGTATCATTATTTCAAAGGTACTATATTGGCATGAACACTAATGTAATAATCTCAAGAGCTTTTGAACTAAGTTATTGGAAAGATCTCTTATGTGTGTTACTTGATATACGTGTGGGTGGTAGCTTAGGGGCTTAAGCCTAGCATGGGCCGATCCCGATATTTGATATGATTACAGTTGATATGTACTGGGGCAGCCTAATGGTCACAGTACGGTACAGTATTGATTATTGTTAGGTGGTTGGAGGTTCGGGAGGAGGAGGTAATGGCGAATGATAATTGTAAAGAATGAAATGAACGAATGTATACCGTTCCACAAATGTGTTTGAATTCAAGAACCCAACTCAGATTAATGATAATGTACATGATCCTAAAAGTATTTATGAAGTGTGGTTCACTTCTATTATGATTTATTCACTTGCGTCTGATTTTCTTGAT
>NW_025892242.1:0-53445 GCF_002878395.1 Capsicum annuum | reverse complement strand
TGAAATAAAGCATGAATTTAAAGTCCAAAGTACAAGTACTGAGTTTACAAGATGTTTATGCTCTTAAGCTCCATTGATATGTGTTATAACACGATTTAAAGAAAAGCTTGATCTTTTGATCTAAAGATAAGCAATGACATCATCTTTATTATGATTTAAAGTTAAGAGAAGCATAACTGGTTTTCATTCTATAAACTCTTATGCTATTTTGAGGTGGATTTCTTAAGTATGAGCATATAAGTATTCTGGGAGTAGTATTTAGCACCGAGAAGGAAATACGGATGAGTGTATCCTAAATTACAAGAAACAACGACCCACCATAGATTAAGCTTTTTCCATATATGGATGAAGTTTAGTTATCAGATAAGTTAAGGTTCTATTACTATGGCAATGGTAGAATATCTCTCCCCAATGTGGGTAATACATTGGACTCTATGGTATCTCTCATGGTTTATTTACTTAGAAGAATCTCACATAAGAACGAATAAAAGTAAAGGTTTTAGAAACTAAGTAGTATGGCTCACTAATTTTACTCATATGCATCATTATCCATTTCTTATGATCCCAAAGTCTTTAATTTTACTCAAGCTCAAGGTGAGTCATTTATACTTAGCATGCGTTATTTGTAAATATAGATATGTATTGAGTTCTTATTTTACTACACCCACACATACTCGGTACATTCTAGGGGTACTAACCCACATATATGTCAATGTGCTTCATTGTCTAATAATGTAGGTTTTGGTTCTTATTTCCAGAGCATGATTGATTATGGGAAGAATCACCTACATCCCTAATTTGGATGAGTCCTCATAGTCTAAGGGCCCATCTTATCAGACTTCTGTTCTTTGATAAAAGTATTTTAGTTACATGAATTTTATTTATGTTTGTGTCAGCTGGGATCTGTCCTATTGGTCTCTAGTTGGTAGTTGAGTCTTGTCAGACTGTCTATGATTTAAGTTTGGAGAGTTTGCTTAAGGTTTCCAGAGTTAAAGACTTTGAATAAGGTATGGAATTGTTTACCTTTAGTTTCTATATTGTTAGTTTACAGTTCATGATAGTTTTAAGCAGAATAGATATCATGGGTTAGCTTAGGGTTATTCATTGTCTTAAGTACCGTGTAACATCCAGGGTACTTCTGCGGCGTTACTGTAACGCCCCAAAAATGGGTCCCGGTACGTCACACGGTGCTTAAGGCTACAAGTAGCCACAAGATAACCCTTTCAACCATATTCACATCATTCAACATTTATCAAGAGAATTAATATGATAAGTCATCAAAATATCCTCCCTGATATCATAATTCAAAAAAAAAACAAAATAGATGCAGAAAAGTAACAAAATATGACACATCATGACAACTCCAACCATCTAGTCTAGTTTGACAAGCCTCTAGAAGTCAAAAATAGCAGTGAGCCATTGAGACATACCCCAACTGACTCATTATCGAAAGTACTTCATTTAATGAAACAGAAATCTAGATGTCACGTCCTCAAATCATGAGGACTTACCACAACAGAGAATGTAGAACAGTGTGCCCGAAAAATTATTATCGAGCTTGGGACTGAGCACCTGAACATACATTCTGAGAAAATATAGCCCACATCTGGAGATGTGGATCAGTACCATAGAAATGGACCAAGCATATAGGGGTGTATGCAGTTTAAACTATCAATATCATAAGCATTTATAGTAAGCATGCATGATATAGTGAAAGACTCACATAGCTTGAATAAGATCACTATAATCATCAGAGAGTGAAATATATGTATTAAAACATGTGAGTCATCATATAAATTCTCAATCATTTCCCAATTCATTAGATAATCAAACCTCATAATAAAATCCCTCTTGATAATATAAAATCATAAAACTTTGCAAAAATGATAGCTTTCATAACTCAACTTTCAAATCATTTCACTTTTTATCTCAGACATAAGAATACACACACACACACTGAGATTCTCTTACAATTGACATAAACCATGTGAGCTACTTGGAGTCCAACGTCCAACCCACGTTGGGGAGAGCTGTCCTATCCTTGCCATCGGAGTAGGACCTTAATCATTCATTCACTAGTGATCACTATATCAAACAGCCTTATGCTCATATCCTATGGGGGAACGTAGTTCTATGGAAGTACCAATTACAGATATACCTCCCACTTTGTGCTACAGACTACTCCCAGACTTAGCTCAAATTTTTTCAAAGACAATCCACAACAAAACTAATTCAACAATTCATAACGGGAGCCATCATGCTACCCCTTTTTCATAATCAATCACCGCGTGGATTTCTTTTATCATTTGAGTTCAAAAATAACTCTTTCAAGACCAAAAGGTCAAATCAATTCTATTCTCAAAGTGTGTATAACACATTACTTCATAACATAATAATCTCAATCTGGGATCAAAATCCATAATTCAATACTTGAGCAAAATACTTCAAGATTCATACTTTATTTAGAAAACATGATAAAATTCATATAAAATCTGGATATTCAACTTTTAAATGTGATATTCACATCAAACTCATGAAATTCATTCTTAAAACATCTAAAATATCATAACTTCTTGATCAATGATATAGAATGTAAGTTTTCATCTCAAATTCACAATAAGACATGTAAAATGATATATCTTTGAAAATAATACAATTTGACCATAAGAACGAAAGAAGGCTCTTGTTGAAAGACCCCACATACCTCTATAGTAATGAAATTATTGAAAGATTGGACCTTCAAACCTTGATTGGGAAACCCTAGTTGTTTTTCTCCTTTGGTGCTCTTGGATGATGAACTTGGACTGATACTAGGGTTATGATGTGTTTAGGAGCAGTTAAATTTGTACGGTTATTTTTAGGGACGTGTAAGGAATGTTAAAAGGTTTATTTCTCTTTGAAATAATGCAAAACAGTGTTTAAGTCACTGGAAACCAACATATAGGCGCCGCATATGCTATTGCCTGCGTTTACATAGGCGCCGCCTATGATATCGGCTATGTTTACATAGGTTCCACATATGCTATCGCCTACGCTTTCCAGTGACCATAGGCGATTGGTTAGGAAACGCCCGCTACTTCGCAAAGCCATAACTCTTAGCTTGGGTGTCAGATTTTGATAAGATTGGTATCGTTAGAAAACTAATTCGATTCTCTATGATTTTGTGGGTAGAAATATTCAACAAAAAATACCATAAATTTATCAAGTTATGCTCATTCAAAGATGACCCTTCCGAATTCAAACACTAAAACTTGATGGATTTCAAAACTCTTAGCTTGTACTACCTTAAGTGGCTCATATAACCACACTTAACACATCATAAGCTCTCTTATAACTAGGGCACTCTTGGTGATTTAGGTTCCCAAATATGGTTTAAAAATTAGGTTTTTCGCATATATGAATAATAGTTCATTTTTAAACTTAGGAAAGTGTGGGGCATTACATTTAAACTACCCACGAGTCACAGGTGAACTGGTGGATAGCCTTATCAACACCTCTTCATCCTTTTTACTTATTTTTTCTCATTCTTATTCAATCTTAAAACTCTATTTCATAGATTATTCGGGGCACCTAGTGTTTATAAATATCCCTTTAGTCCCGATTTCTTCCCACTTTTCACCCATTCTCAAGATAGGAAAACCTAAATAGTGTGAAAACTTTGGAGAATCATTTTTGGGTGATTTTGGAGCTCTAGTATCATTAAATAATGCAATTCTTCTTCGAATTTATTATAAGATTCCATTATTTTCATTGTTGATTTCTCCATCCTTTTTGCTAAAAGCCATAAAAGCTTGGTGGCTAGATTATAGCACAACAAGAGCTCAAAATTCACCTATTTTTTTAGATTAAAGGTTAGTTGAGAATAGAGGGAAATTGTGTTGGTTTAAAAAGTGTTATTCCACAAAGGGGCCCTACATAGGTTTTTTATGTAATTTAGGAACCAAATCATAATATTTTAATATGGGTATTGTTGTTCTCCTTTTGATGAGTAGATTGTAAATTTCTTGTCGTGGCATCTTACAAAAGCTTCTCTGAAAGGAAAATTCGTAGTTCAGGTGATTCTTTGGGATCTTATTTGTCGCCCAGCTAGGCTAGATTTACCTTCTTCACATATTGAGCTATTGCATAGTATAATTATGATATTATGCTAGATATGGGGTGGGATTTAGATTTTGGTTGTATAATTGTAAACATTTGAGTTAGTTGGACTATATCGCTTATCTTGAAACCACAATTTAGGCATAATTCACTTAGTTGCTCATGTTTTATGGTAAATTGTTATCATAGGGATATTTATGGCTTAATTAACTTCTACAAATGAGTTTATATACCTCATCCTTGCCTAGGGTAGAATTTTCCTAAAATGGATTTCAGAGATTAGAAGTGAGCCACTTCAACTCACCTTAAGCTATGACATGTGTTAGCTTTTCTAGACTTGTTTATGCATGATATACTCTTATTATTTCTTATTTTTTGACGTTTAAGAGATTGGATGCTTATTGTTTTTTCTAGTTTTGTAATTGAATATTAGTGTATATTCTGGGTAAGTTCCAGTTGATAATTGTGGTAATTTAGTGGGATGTCCTATTATTATGTCTTATTTATATGGTCTATTAATATGGTCTAATGACATATGAGTCTCAATTTGAGTCTGGAAATTGATGATGTTAATGATATATATATATGTATATGTATGTATATGTGTATATATTTATATATGAGTTTCAATTCAAGTCCAACATATGATGACGATGTTGATCATATGAGTTCTGATTCAAGTCTGACAAAAAATGCTAATCGTGATGACACTATTGAGTTTTGATTCAACTCCGATATTTTAGGATTTATTCATGATATGCTATGGTTCATATGGATTATTGGTTATGGCATAGTATTGGTTATTTACTTTCCTTGATTGTAGCTTATGGAGGCCTGCATTAGGATATTTACTTTTTTGCGCCTACTGTCTTATAGGGGACAATCGGGTAGTTATAGTTATGTCATTTTTCCATTACTATTTTGTATGTAATTATTTATTTATGTACAATAATGTTAGAGTTTATTTCCAGGTTTATCCTATTACCTTGACATAGTTTAGTTTATCCTATATCTTATTTATCTCTATCGGTTGATGATAGCGATTGAGTACCACTGGTTTTTGTACTCATACTACACTTTTGTACCATTTTGGTACAGTTCTGAGTACCAGTTGTTGTCATTGATTTGATGATCATGAGGGGTTGATTTTGGATATTGGGTTAGATCTCAGATTCGAAGTTTTCACCTTTTTCCTTCTATATATCCATGTCTAGTTTTTCATTTTTTAGATAGATTGTATTTGTCTATTCAGTACTTATAATTCAGTTGTAGTAGCTCTTGTACCAACAACACTAAGTCTTGGGATGGTTATTTCCTCTTTTATCTAACTAATGACTGTTATGACTGCTTATTTGTTGTTTTAACTATTTAAATGTTGATTTCTGGCTTTTAGGCACTTTTCCACTAAGTTAGCCCATTTCTTTTAGTTTTGAGCTATTGCTTGACATACAAACTTGAGAAAAAGAGTAGGTGCCATCATGACTCATAAATAAGACTGTGATAGGAAAGTGACATGGGTTCTTATATGTAAGTATGGAAGGAGTTGGTGGTGATACACCATATAATTGGGGTTTATGGGATAATGTTGCCTAGCACACATTGTTGTACTATTTGTATGTTTCTTAAAGCCTAATAAGTATAAGGGGGATATTTTAAGAATATCATATAGTATATAGATATGACTAGGGAAAAAGAGGGTGGGAGTATGTACTTGATTTAAGAAATTAGGGGCTACTACCTGATTAGTATTTTGGGGAGATCAAGTAGTCAAAATTAATTGTTTAGATACTAATACTTATTTTACCACTAATTTAATTGTACATTAATAATCTTAAGGGGAGGGTTAAGTAATAATATTTGCGTTATATGAACAAGGTATTTAAGGTTATTCCAAATTCTATATTTTTTGACATGAAATCTTCTTTTTGTGTTAATGCATGCATGTGAGCTATTTAATTGATCCTTATGTTAAGAGATACATTTTCATGGTGTACAATATCAATGTAATTATTGATCTCCTTCCCATGACCCATTGTTTCACAAATGTGTCAAAGTATGTCTTTGTTCATTATCTTATACTGGTGTGTTTGAACTTCCAACTGCTAGTTAGATAAAGGTACACTAATTATTAAGTTTCATGGGTCATCCTATAAGTCAAACAAGGTTCATTAAGTCAATACAATTCTATATTACACATGTTATGAGTGTTCATATGTCGGATACATATTATGACACATTATATATTTTACATATATCCTTTTATGGAATGTGCACTTATCCCTATTATGGATCTACCTGTGGTTTCTCAAGTATGTCAAAGTAAATCCATATGTATTCATTACTCTACATTTTTCTAATTATTCTAACAAATACTGGTATGACAAAGTTATTCTAAACAACAAATTCTATGAGCTATTCCATTTCCTAGGTCAAACAACGTTCATTTGTCGAATGAGTTCTTAATTGTTACTTCAATGTTACATTTGTTTCCTACATCATTTTACTGCCTCAAGTATATTGGTCATAAGGGTATAGTTCCAAAACATCAAAAATTTATGACCACTAAAAGAACAATCTCAATTATTCTAACAAGTACTGTTATGACAAATTTATTCTAAATTACATGTTCTATGTGCTATTCAATTTCCTAGATCAAACAAGCTGATAACGCTCAAACAATACCTCTCTTACGAGAATGTAAGTGAGCATTGTTAATATATAACCCAGCTATGTTGGGGTCAAATCCCAAAGGGAATATGGTGAGAAATTGAGTTATTTGCGGGTTAATCAACTGATAGTTATTAGTTTCTTGTGAATGGGGGTTTTTGGAAAGCTAACAAATAATTACTTCTTAATTCAGTGTTTAAAATCAATATGATAAGAAAAACCAGAGTTATGTTCACTATGGGTGTTCGGATTTGACAGACGCTAGTAACGGTTCAAGATTCTTGTGGTAGGTAGGAACAATAGACTATCCTTGTCGAAGTTATGTCTAAATATTTCTCAACCTATTTAAACATTTAACCACCTAATTCTCACAAACTTTGGGAATTTATGTTTAATAACAGGATGTTATCTCAAGTTAATTAATCTTGTTACAACATTAATTATTAAATGAAATTTTGATGCTTCTAAGTCCCCATTGATAATTCACTTCTTACTAGGGTTGATTTCTTATCTCAAGCAAATCACCAGTAAGCGAGGCCTAATGTTTGCAACAAAAACTCAGAGTATAAAATAATGGAATTAACAAGAAGCCTCTACCACCATTAGAATCTTGAACACTTAGTTACGTTACAAACCCAAACCCATAGATCCCACAACTTGGGTTAAGGGAATTTATCTACTCATAATAAAATAATAAAGACAACAAGTTGAATTCATAGTTTGATATATGAACTTATAGCAAGATAAATAGTTAAAAGTCTTTCTCCGAATGGATTCACAGTGGAAAATCCCAAAACAATCTTAATAATCTCTCCAAAAATAGTTGTAAAGTTTAAGTCAGAAAACTAGAGAGAAGAGATTCTCCAAAATGTCAGTTCCCCCTCATTCTTTTCTTTGCAAACCCTAACATATGCTTTAAATACTTCAGCCTAATTATGGAAAAAAAATCATAGATCACAGTATTTTGTTGAACAGGTGACGACGTGTGTGACAACTTATCAGGAGTCTGACAACTTATCAGGAATGTCGTCAGCTACTCTTCAGTTTTGACAATCTCTACCTTAGGTTGATGATAAGACGTAACGGCTTACCAGACATATGATGACTTATTAGAATTTTCATCGCTTCTTCACTTCAAATCTCATTCCCTGCCTAAGCCTAACGATCAAACTGACCGCTTATCACACTACTGATGGCCTATCACAGATGTCCTAATGAATTCCAACTAAAGTTCATTCTCTGTCTAAGCCTGACGGCTTATCGCACTTCTGATGGCCTATCACAGATGTCGTCACAAATTCCAATTGAAGCTCATTCGTTATCTAAGGCTGACGGAAAATCTGATAGCTTATCACAAGGCTGACGACTTATCAGACAAGTCGTCAGCTATACTTCCCTCTCTACTTGCTCAGAAATCAACTCTTTTACTTCCGTTATTGTTGGTTCTCATGCATCTTAACTTTACTGCAATATCAAATAGAAAACAATCAAAAACGACAAAATTTGCTTAAGACTTAGCAATTATTCTTAGTTAAAAGCTTCAAATGTATTAGCATCTGCTCACACACCAACACACTCAACTTAAAACAATAGCTTGTCCTCAAGCAACTAAAACACAACCAAGAGGATACAGAGTACATTCGGCAGTCAACCATCCATATTATCTCAAAACATCTTCACCATCTACAAGGTCAATTTATTTTAAAAAAAATATTGTGCATATCATTGAAGAACAACAATGCAACACACAGGAATCAAGATATGGCTTCAATTCAGCAACAAAAACTATGCATGTACAAAGATTACACTATCCAAACAAGTTAGAAACTAGCAACGTAACCAATGTGACCTCACTACAAAGAAGTCCCACTCCACTTATATCAAACATCATATATGTAACCATGGGGACAATCAAAAGACACTGACTCTCAGAATAAAGTTCCAACCAATGTATTCCAAATACTATAGGCTTGCCCTTATTTTCATTACAAAGATTTTGAGATAGGTCGGCTAGGCTCACTATAGGTCTTCTTTTTAGCTTGTAATGTAGGATAGGAGTTGGTATGATACTTGATGATATTTAAAATGACTAAGCCTTCTTGACACTACACTTGCTACTAGGGTCTTACTTATTAACCTTTTTCTATTCTTTACTTTAGTTGATCACATATATTTAGGATGGGTGCGGTTTTTTCTACAATCACTTCTTTTTTCCACAACTTTACTTTTCTTGTTCTTTTCCACCACACCCAGATTTTTATTCTTTTCTTTCATTCTACCTTTTTTCATACTCATTTTACATCAGACACCCCTATGATAGCCACCCTCAACTTAGGCCATTTGCCTAAGTCAAGGTGCATAGTGTCCAAGGAGGTCCAGGGTCAAAATAGGTTCATTATGATATAAATGAGACGGTGATAGATATCATAAAAAAATAGCCTATTCAGGCTCAAAATAGGGATTAGGGGATATTATGCATACAGGGAAGGTTATTTAGGATAAATGTGGCTAATATAAAAATGGCTTATGATCCTTTCCTAACCCCTATCATTCAATCTAGGTAAGACTAACTGGACAAGTTCTGGATTCATCATACAAGGGGAACTAAGTAAGATCTCACACGCATATGGAACAAAAGTATATCACAAGTTACTACTTATCTAGTTTATGCAATTGTTTAGCAATGATTATCAAGACACTAGAACTGATACCATAACAAGATGCATAGTGGTCACAGTTAGATGCAAATCACACAGTTAAATAATCAGACCATTTGAGATGTGTTCACAAAATAACAAAACCACATTAACTGCCTTAGGTACTTGTATTTCTCTTAGTCAACTACAAAATGTTACAATAAAAACTCACCGTACACCCTCAACTTGAAATCAAAGAAAATCTAAACTAACGGTTAGGGTATACCTGGAGTAGAACAAGAATGAGGATCATGGGTTGCCTCCCATGTAGCGCCTGATTTAACGTCATGGCATGACTCAGATATCTTGATTACTTCAGACTTCATTGAGACATATAGTAGAAATAATTTTCAACGAGTCTTTAGACCAATACAAAGTTTGAATCATTGCCCATTAACCTTGAAGATGTTGCCATCTTCATTTTCAAGTTCTACTACTCCAGATGAGTAGACTTGACTAACTCTAAATGGGCCTGAGCACTTGAATTTAAGCTTACCTGGGAACAGTTTGAGTCTGGAATTTAACAGAAGCTCCAAGTCACCTTTTTTGAAATCTCATTTCTCTATCCTCCAATCATGATACATCTTCATCTTTTCTTTGTATAGGTATACTCTTTCATATGCCCTGAGATGGAATTCATCCATCTCATTCAGTTGTCTCATTCTTAGCTCTATTTCCTCCTTCCAATTCAAATTTAACCTTTTGAGTGCCCATAAAGGCTTGTGCTCCAGCTCTATTGGTAAATGGCATGCTTTGCCATAGACTAACTGGAATGGTGACATGCTAATGGGTGTCTTAAAAGAGTTCCAATATGCCCATAATACATCATCAAGCTTTCAAGACCAGTCTTACCGACTAGCATTCACCATTTTGGCTAGGATGGCTTTAATCTCTCTATTTGACACCTCCACTTGCCCATTAGTTTATAGGTGATATGGAGTGTCTTCCCTATGTTATTTCAACCCATATTTTGATAAGGAAACTCAAAACTCTTTGTTGCAAAAAGGAGATCCTCCATCGCTTATAATAGTACGTGGTACTGTAAAGATAGAGAAGATATTCTTCTTAAGAAAAGCAAAAACCCTCTTTCCTTCATTATTAGAAAAAGAAACAGCTTCAATCCATTTCAATACATAGTCAACATTAACTAGAATATACTTCATCCTATATGAGCTTACAAAAGGACCCATGAAATTGATGTACCAGACATCAAACAATTCAACTTCTAGCATGTCAGTCAAAGGTATCTCATGTCTTTTGGAGATCAAACCCTACCTATAACATTGGTCGCATTTCAGCACAAACTAGTAAGTATCCATGAACAATATTGGCCAATAATAGCCACTCTACAACACCTTCCTAGTCGTTCGATCACCATCATGGTGACCTCCAATTGAGGAAGCATGACATGCTTGCAATATACATAATACATCCACTTCTGGCACGCATCACTTTATAATATTGTCAGCACATCATCAAAAAAGATACGGCTCATCCTAGAAGTAATGTGTCACATCATGAAGGAATTTCTTTCTTTGATACAAAGAAAGGATTTCTGGAATAGCCTCACTCACAATATAATTTGCAAAATCAGCGTACCAAGGCTTTTTATCCATAGCATCATCCAAGATCTCCTCATCAGGAAATGCATTATTTATCTCTATCACATCACTAGTTGCCTACTCACCTTCCAATCTATACAGATGATCCGTAACTTGGTTTTTGCAACCCGTCCTATCTTTGACTTCAAAGTAAAATTCTTGTAGCAGCAACACCCATCTAATCAGCTTGGGTTTTGTATCCTTGTTAGCCATCTAATACCTTAAGGGTCCATGGTGAGTTTTGACCACCACCTTGGTCCCAAGCAGGTAAGCCCTTAATTTCTCAAAAGCATACACTATGGTCAGAAGTTCCTGTTCAGTGACGGTGTAAATATTTTATGGTCCATTCAGTGATTTGTTGGCATAATATATTTGATGATATAGTTTGTCCTTCTTTTATCCCAATGTAGCTCCATGGACAAGACCGCTTGCATCACACATAATCTCAATTGGTTTTGACCAGTCTGGTGCAAATATGATAGGGGCCTCGACCAGTTTCTTTTTACTGCATTCAAATACCTTAAAGAAATCATCATCGAAGAAGAACTTCACTTCTTTCTCTAAAAGTATGAAAAGTGGATTTGTAACCTTCGAGAAATCTCTTATAAACCTCCATTAAAAACCAGAATATCCAAGAAAACTATACACTCACTTCATTGAAATAGGAGGTGGTAGTTTCTCGATAACTTCAACCTTGTCTTGATCAAACTCTATCCCTTTTGATAAAATTTTATGCCTGAGAACGATGCCGTCCTTTACCATAAAGTGACATTTCTCCCAATTAAGCACCAAATTGAATTCAACACATCATTGCAAGGCCATACTCAGGTTTGCCAAACATACTTCAAATAAATCTCCCACCATAGAGAAATCATCACTGAACTCCTCTAAGGTGTCCTCCACCATATCTGAGAAAATAGATAGCATGCACCATTGAAAAGTAGCGGGTGCATTGCATAGCCCAAACGGCATCCTCTTAAATGAAAAGGTTCCATATGGGCATGTGAATGTCATCTTCTCCTAATTTATAGGAGCAATACAGATATGGTTATATCCATAATAACCATCCAAGAAGCAATACCACCCACTTCTAGCCAATCGATCAAGCATTTGGTCCATAAAGGGCATCGAGAAGTGATATTTCAAAGTCCATGAGTTTAGTTTACGGTAGTCCATGAAAAATCTCCACCCAATCACAGGCCTGAGTGGAATCAACTCATTCCTTTCATTTGCAACAACAGTCATGCCCCCTTTTTGGGCACGCATTAAAATAGGCTCACCTATTTACTGTCACAAATCAGGTAAACTACTCTTGCATCCAACTACTTAATAATTTCCTTCTTAACCTCCTCTGTAATTTTTGGGTTAAGACGGGGCTGGTGCTCGATGGTTGGAGTAAAATCTTTCTCAAGTTGTATTTTATGCGTGTAGATGCCAGTGGGAATGCTAATAATATCTGGGATAGTCCATCCTATTGCTCTTTTGTACATCTGAAGTACTTAAATAAGTGCTTCTACCTACTGCTCACTCAAATCAGCTACAATAATAATGGGTAGCATGTTTCTATTGCCCAAAAATACGTACTTAAATATCCTAGAAGTTCTTTCATTTCCAACACTGGTGGCTCTTCAAGGGATGGCTTAGCTAGTTGTGTTGGTCGATTAGAAAGATCAAGATCTAGCTTCTTAGGAGCACAAAAGTATGAACCCATTCCTGATAAAGCACAAACATTCTCTTCATACTCCTCAATACCTTCACGACTAACATTCATTAGAACTGCGGCTAAAGGCTAGACAATAAGTTTCTCCTATATTGACACCTCCTGCTCATCCTTATAATATACATCAACAATTGTGAACACACTTATTTCTTATGATGCTTCATTGATTGGAACACATCAAACTGCACCACCTCATCATTCATCCTAAATAAGAGCTCATTATCTCGCAAATCAATCAACATACTTTTAATTGCGAGAAAAGGTCGACCCAAGATTATGGGTGTTTTAAAGTCCACCTCATAATCCAAAATGATGAAATCCGCATGAAATATGAAGCTACCTACCTTCACCAACACATCACAGAAAATCCCAATAGGTTATTTTACTGACCTATCCGCCATCACGAGTCGCATGTTTATGGGTGTGGGATTTCCCAAACCAAAATTTTAATATACAGCCAGCGGCATCAAATTAATCCTCACTCCTAGATCACATAAGGCCTTAGCGAATTCCAGAGACCCTATCGTACAAGGAATAGTGAATACTCCTAGTCTGCCTTCTTCTGCCCTAAGGATCATATAGAAATGGCACTACAATGGTGGAGATTATTCGCCAGTTCGTATCTCACCGCTCTTTTCTTCGTCATAAGGTCCATCATAAATTTAGCATACCCTAGCATTTGCTCGAGTGCCTCCACCAAAGGCATATTTATTGCTAACTGCTTTAATATTTCCATGAATTTGCTAAATTTTGTTTCATCAACCTTCTTCTTCAATCTTTGAGGAAAAGGAAGTGATGGCCTTGGGAGAGTTTTCACCACTACTTCTTTTTACTTTTTTTTCCTTATTCTGGAGTATCATCAGAACCATCAAGCTTTCCAGACTATACTGGACATTCTTCTTTGGGTTCATCATCTTCTTCATTCATATTTTCAATCAAAGTTTTGCCCACAGAAGGGCCAGGTAATATCTTACCACTTCTAGTTGTAATCTCTATACATGAGCTATCATTCCATGGATTCTAAAAGGTATTACTAGGTAACATTCCACTGTTCCTCTGGTTCAGCACTGCGGAGAGTTGGCTCATTTGTTGTTCCAGCTATTTGATCAAAGTGGAGTGGGAGTTTACCAACAGATTCATAGAGGATAGATCAGTCTTCATGGTAGTCAACCCTGAGTTGGTAGTCTCCACTCCCTTTAACAATTTATCCATCATGTCCTCCAGGGACATCTTTTAAGAACTTATTGTAGTAGCCTCACGATTTCTAAGAGGGACATATAACCCGCTCCTATCATTATTGCTACTCCAATTACCTTACTCCTAATTCCTATGTCCAGCCTTGTCACAATAAGTCCAACCATAATTTTCTTGGCTATTTCCTTGGAAACCCCCAAATTATTTATATAGTTTGCCTCTTCTTCTAAGTCAGACTCCACTTTTCTCTGCGATCCCACAAACTTCACTTTCTCAGATTTACCTAATAGTAAATGCTTGGTTAGCAAGTCCATCTGCATTTTTTGGTGAACCATATCTTGATCACGCTCCTCGTCTATTCTGCACTATTCTGCAGTCAGACCAATAGAAACAGTGGGGCTTTCTACCACAGAGTCCCTGGTATGCCATGCCTAACTCTATTTGGTCATTTTCTTCAGCATTTCTGAAGCCTCTAGGAATGTAACATCAACAAACTAACCACCACCAACATTATCTACAATAGGTTTTTTCACATAGTTAAGCGCCCTGTTAAAAGTCTCCATCAAGTGTATGTCCGTCATATTATGGTTCGAACACTGCGTCAGCTTCTTTTTTAATCTCTCCTAGGTTTCATGCAAGGCTTCAATTGGGAGCTATCTAAAGTTGCTGATCTTATCCATCAACTGTACCCTCCTAGAAGATGGAAAGAACCTTTCTAGGAAATATCCTTTCAACTGCTTCCAGTTGGTTATAGAATTAGGTGTCAGCTTATTAAGCCATAATATTGCCTCCCCAGACAGAGACAATAGAAACAAATGTTGCCTCCCCAGATAGAGACAAGGGAAACAATCTCAAATGAATAGCATTCTTACCCACTCCTGGGTTATCAAAAGATTTACAAATGGGGACAAATTTCACCATATGCAAGTTCTAATCATCCCTAGGAAGGCCACCAAACAACCCCTTCAGATTAAGGAGTCGAATCATAGTTCTCATAATGTTTAATTTTTCCCCAGGTGCTAACGGTGGAGGAATAATTGCACCCATTGTACCTGCTCCATCCATTCCATCATCATCATCATTGACATCATATTGGACTGGCTGGTTATCTTGCCTTCCTCAAAACGAATGGTTCCTATTAGCATTATATTGTACTGGTGCAACGATTTTCTCTACTCGCCTTAGGTTAGTAGGGTTTAGCAGCTCCACAGCTCCCAAGTCATCATTCTTAGGATGTGGATGTTGTACTTGTTGACCATCATTCTTCACATTCACCGAAGCTCTAGCTATGACTGCTAACCTATCAGCCTCCTGTTGGTCTACCATTCTACCGATTAGTTACGATTTAAGATTAAATGGTAATAATGGTTCTCTAAAACTTTTGGTTCTCGACATACACCACAAAAGTCCTATAGAAAACAAAAGCAACAAATAAATGTAAAACAAGGAAACTTGACTAATAGTCAAGTAGTGCACACAACTTCAATTTATAACCGTACTTCCTAGCAACGGTGCTATTTTTCATAATGCTTAAACTACACCTTTCTTACGAGAATGTAAGCAATCGTTATCAATATAGAAACCAACTAGGTTGGGGTCAAATCCCACAGGGAATATGGTGTGAATTTGAGTTATCTGCGGGTTAATCAACTGATATTTATCAGTTTCCTGTGAATGGGGGTTTTTGTAAAGGTAACAAATAATTACTTCTTAATTCAGTGTTTGAAATCAATATTATAAGGAAAACCATAGTTATGTTCACTATGGGTGTTGCGATTTGATAGACGCTAGTAACGGTTTAAGATTCTTATGGTAGGTAGGAATAGACACTATCCTTGTTGAAGTTATGTCTAAATGTTTCTCAACCTATTTAAACATTTAACCACCTAATTCTCTCAAACTTGGGGAATTTATATTTCATAATAGGATGTTATCTCCAGTTAATTAATCTTGTTACAACATTAATTATTAAATGTAAGTTTGATGTCTCCAAGTCCCTATTGGTAATTCACTTCTTACTAGGGTTAATTTGTAATATCAAGAAAATTACTAGTAAGCAAGGCCTATTATTTGCAACCAATAGTTAGAGTATAATAGAATGGAATTAACAATAAGTTTCTACCACCGTTAGAATCTTGAACACTTAGTTACATTATAAACCCAAACTCATAGATCCCACAATCGGGTTAAGGGAATTTAGCTACTCATAAAAACATAATCAAGACAACAAGTTGAATTCATAGTTTGATATATGAACTTATAACAAGATGAATAGGAACAAGTGTTTCTCAGATTGGATTCATAGTAGAAAATCCCAAAACAATTGTTATAATCTCTCAAAAAATAATTTTAAAGTTCAACTCAGAAAACTAGAGAGAAGAGATTCTCCAAAATGTCAGTTACCCCTCATTCTATTCTTAGAAAACCCTAATATATGATTTAAATACTTAAGCCTAATTATGGATATAAAATAATAGATCACAATATTTTCTCAAACAGGCGACGATGTGTGTGACTACTTATCAGGAGTCCGATGACTTATCAGGAATTTCATCAGCTCCTCTTCAATTCTGAAAATCTCTACCTTAGGTTGTTGATGAGATATGATGTCTTACTATATATGTGATGACTTATCAGAATTGTTGTCGCTTCTTTACTTCAAATCCCATTCTCTGCCTAAGCCTAACAACGAACCTGACGTCTTATCACACTTTTAATAGCCTATCACAGATATCATCATGAATTCTAGATGAAGCTTATTCTCTGTCTAAGCCTAACGACGAGCCTGATGGCTTATCACACATCTGAAGTCCTATCACAGATGTCATTACTAATTCCAACTAAAGGTCATTCTCTATCTAAGGCTTACAACAACTTTGATAGCTTATCACATGGCGGACGACTTATCAGATAAGTCGTCAGCTATACTTCCCTCTCTACTTGCTCAGAAATCAAGTCTTTTAATTCTATTATTGCTGGTTCTCTTGCATCTTGACTCTTACTACAATATCAAACAGAAAAAAATCAAAAATGACAAAAGTTGCTTAAGACTTTCAAATTATTCTTAGTTAAAAGCCTCAAATGTGTTAGCATCTGCTCACACATCACAACGTTCATTTTTCGAATGATTTGTTAATTGTTACTTTAATTTTACATTTGCTTCCTACATAATTTTTACTGCCCGAAGTAAATAGGTCACAAATGTACAGTTCCAAATGGTCAAAATGTTATGAATACCAAAAGAACAATCTTAATGATTAATGAAATAGGAAGTGAATTAATGAATTATACATGTATGCTAGGGCAAAACCTAAATACATGTCGATCCTAATTGATGTATTTATGGATGGAAGATCTGGGGCTATGACACTGAGCATGGGCCGATCCCAATTGATATATTTATGGGTGACAACTCAGGGGTGTAATACGTAGCAGAGGATGATCCTAATTTATGTATTTATGGTTCGCAACTTAGGGATTATGATACCTATCATTGGCCAATGCTAATTTATATATATATTTAGGACCTTATCCTCGGGACTAAAATGCCTAGGATGGTTCATCCTCTTCTATCAATGATCATTCGGTCATTTTTATCATATACTAATAATGTAATAAACCGAAGAAGTGAAATTGAGGAAAATAATATAATTTACACAATTCCACAAGCCTAAGAAAAATTTGTCTCCTATCATTTTCTACATATTTGAACCTGGTTTTATTTATCCTCATGTTTTACGCATGTTACTATATGCCTTATATATTTAGTACATTCTTTCATACTAAATTTCCTAGTGGGAGACACTATGTTTATTATTGTAGGTATAGTTACTCTAGCTAATAGATCTCCCTAATAGAATCTTAGGATACTTAATGGCATTTGTAGATCTTCGAGTCGATTTGAGGCTTTGTCAAGTCTTTAGCATGTATTCTTAAATTGTGTTATAATTAAGTTATGGTGGGGTCCTTTCCTGATCTAAACTAAGTTGTCTATCTTTTAAAGGATTTTTATACTAATGTTAATTTAAGTGCAACAGTACTTGTCTTTTAGAAATTGAGACTTCAATGGGAAAGTTATGAGATAAGAGGAACATTTGCCACTCATTTGTATCAAATTTCTTGCACACTATGGTGAGTTCATTGAATATGTGAGAATAATTCTTTATAAAATGCACTAATTTCAAGTGTTTGTGATCTTACAAGAAAATTTGATTAAAAAGCAGCAAAGGTAAAGCTGGAAAGGAAGGAAAGAAAAATGTTGGACAAAGGCTGAAGATAGGCCCAGGATACGACCCTCAAATGCTGCTATTGCACTCTGAAGGTAGCGATTGCAATTCATTCAATCATGTATAGATGCTGAAATCATGAGCTAATGCACCGTGATAATGAGAGTCATGATTGGGACAAAAGGATGAGCGCACGAATATCAAGTAAAACTGCAAGAAAAGTGATGTAGTTTCACAAGGATCAATCCCAAAATATAAAAGGTTTAACCCTTCATAATTCGATCATCTAATTTCTAGTTTTTGAGAGTGAAAAACACTATTATGAGTGGAAAATAATTTTAGTTGATTCCCAAGGTGATTTTAGCAATTTGATTGAATTGTAAGTTTGGAGAATATATTAATTTTGCATTTGATGGAATAAGTAAATGCTAATTTTGGTATATCTCTTTCCTTTATTTCCATATGTAGCTAAATTTATATCTAGGGATTATGCTTGAATAAGTGGTGATTAATGTATGAGTGTTGATTATTCGTCCAATTAATTAGTTATTAGTGATGGGTTTTGCTATTGTTCCATGCTTAATTGAGAATTGGGGGATGCCCCATTCCCCTTGAACCAATATCATCCTGTAAATAGGGGATATAGGTGAGGAACAATTGTGAATGATAACTTGAGTTAGCTCATTTAATAGCATATCATAGAAATAAGGATGTTAATTGAGTTAGTAGATTGGCAGATTTGATACACTTATGAGGTGTTGAAAAGATCCCACTTGAGAGATTTGTTGTTTTATTTAAAGATTAACTTCAATACCCCTAAATCTAGCCGAACAAAAACCCTTGACTAAACTTGGATAAACTTGGATGAATAATTTACAACCCATGCATAACTCCCACCTAGGATCGCATAACCGCAAGGCTTCTCTCCATTTGGTTATACTTTGATATTTCAATCTCATACTAGTGTTCAAACATTTTTGTTACCAAATTACTAAAAACAACCCCCCCCCCCCATTTACTTTTATTTGTTGTTTAATTTCACACTACGAGCTAATATATAGTTAACTACCAATACTCATAAGTCTTGAATTCTACGTCTTCACTCCTCGTGGATTTGACCTCGAATGTTAGTTCGGAAAATATATTGACGACCATCACTTTACATAGAATTTCAAGTGTAATTTTGAGTGTTATCAAAAATGGTGTTGTTGTTGGGGAGTGAAACATTATTTTCACTTTTGTAGTATTGTTAGTGACCTTGGATTTTGCCATAGTGTTTAATTTACATTTTTTATTGTTTTTGTCTTTTCTCTGGTGATGATCATAGAATATACAATTGAGAGCGCCCAAGCGCACACACAAGTGTATGTGGTTTACTAAATAATATAGTAGCCTTAAAGAAAGTCGAGTATCGATCCCACAGGTACTATTTCCAACAACTATTCAATTTTAGTTCACTTATCGAGATTAACTTGATGGAAGGTGTAACAAAAATAGAGTTTGAAAATTGTAAACTGAAATTAAAGTAAACAATGCATAAAGTAAAAGACTTGAGACGATAAATGGATGAAAACCCAGATTTAAGGCACTACGAACAGTTATACTATGCTTTTGAATTTCATTAGTTAGATCACTTATCTTGGTTATTGATTCGTAGGGTTTATCGCATGATTATGGTTTCCCAACCTCTAATCATTTACCTAACTTGGACATTACAACTATATCATTGAGTGGGAATGTAATAATATAATTATTTTCTTAAAGATATCATCCTACATGTGAATCAAGCAAGGCTTCTAGGTACATCCCTGTCCTAGAGGCTAATTCACATTTCTTATTTCATAAAAGAATATGAACGTAACTTTATTCACCCCAACTCTCTATCTTCCTATTCCCTCTCCCGACAGCAAAAGGTCGAAAATATATGTATTCTAAGGTGTGCGATCCTTAAAATAGTTAAAACAAGGATGAAAAAACAACCAAATATGATAATAAAATTAAAAAAAAAATCAATTCATAACGATAGCAAACATGTTCTCGGCCTTAACCCCGAAAAGATGGCATTTAGCCACTAATCGACATAACTATGATCTAAATAATGGAATACATAATCAAATCTATTAAAAAGTTAACTTAAAGAAGAATAAACCTTACAAAAATGTCTATAATCCTCCACAATCTCCCAAAGGCATCCCAAAGTAGTTTACAATGAATACAAAGTCCTATTTATCGTCAACAACAAATTGGCAGTGTATGGGATTTGGTCAGGCACGTGTTGGTAAGGCCTACTGGAACTGATAGAGCATACTGTGGAATATCTCATGGAATAAGCCAATTTGGGAGTTGCAAATTATGTCAGGACAACATCAAGTCGCACCTATATCGCGTAGGTTTACTGGAATTCTCCTTTGACGCCAACACTAAGTATTTTGCTTTGTCTTCCATCCCACACCTTTTGGTGTTGTTTCCCTTTGTGTTACAGCTTGTATTTCCTCCATATATAACCATAATCAACTAAAAAATAATACTACATGATCAAACACCAAATATTAGAGCTCAAAAACACAAAACACTCTCAACTGTGAACTAAAAACACGAGCTAAGAGTGCCCACATTAGTCATTAACTTATGTTTTGACTCTTGGATTAATCCAATTGAACTTTGCACATGTTAAAAAAGTTGTTCCATATATAATTACACAACAAGACCATTAGTAACTCATTCTACATAATAGAATCCATCGAAAATAACTAGAACAATAGCTAACTCAAGCTAGTAAAACTAGTTTTCTCGTCTAGACTCTAAATGATCTTTTTAAACTGAAAATTGTTTGAAAAACAACTTTAAACATTGTAATCACATACATAAATAATTAGATGCTAATTTCAATTATCATTAACACATAAAGAACAAGAATTACCCTCAAAACAAGTTTAAATAAGCTAAGATAGAAACATTAAGGTGCATAAATTCACCCAACATCAACAATAGTATGAGCCAACACAGTATTATTGATGGATATTTTGATAAGCTTAAGGATATAGATCATGTTCGAGATGCAGGCCGACCTAACTTGAATATTTTATTGATTTGTGCACTCCATATTACATAACCCACATTTCTCAAGAATCTATTCAGTTATGACTTTTCCCATTCTCTTTGACTGGAGAAGTGATCTTATAGTCGAGGCCTTTGCCCACAGGATCTATCACTTCATGGGTTGAGCTTACAGATGCATTCACTTATAGATACTTTCATCCTTCTTGAATGTTGCAACTAAGGGACTAAATTTTACAACCCAAGCCAGGGCCTTGGCCGCGATTGGCATCCCAAACTATCAAGCCATGAGAAACCCCTATAATGTCCCAACTCACGAGTGATATTATTCACTTTGGGCCCAGGCTTGCATGATTTTAAAATGCATCACTGGGTAGTAAGGCTTTCTTACTTATATAACCAGCATCCCTATTGTGTTTTGCTAATATGGAACTCCTTATCCTAAGTTGGGGTGTTACATACACCCCCTTATAGACTCAACATCCTTGCTGAGGTTTAGCCTACCAAATAGGATTTACCTAGACTCAGGACTGAGGTTTTCCCCACCTATATAGGATTTTCCTAAACTTAGTTTAAAGTCTAGCCCATATTGACAGGGCTGACACAGGAACAACTCTTGTACCATTCTTTTCACAGCCTGAGCTGGGGCCCTGGTTGTGACAAGCATCCCAAATCATCAAGGCCAAAGAGAACCCTGTAATAGCCCAACCCAGTAGTGATATTATCTTCTTTGGTCCGAAGCCTAAAAAGCTTTATAATGCATCACTAGTGATTAAGGCTTGCTTACTATATACCCAGCATCCCTCATATATTTTACTAATGCTGGACTCTTTATCCTAAGTTAGGGTGTTACACAAAATCATCACTTTTTCCAACTTAATGATTAACCATTGTATGAAGGTTTGCAACATTTCAATGATATGTTCATACAATGCGCAAATCATGAGTTTTCAAAGAAAATGCTTGTTCAAATTTTATATAGGGCATTGGACCAATTGAACAAAACTATGGTTGATAATGTGGCAGCGGGTTCTCTTGTCAAGTTATCTTATGGTGTTGCAGTGACTTTGTTAGATCAAGTGATAAAATAAAATAGAGGATGGCTTATGAGGGACACCGAGGTTGTTGTGGGGTCCCCCAAGATATTTTTTGTAACGAAAGAGTAAAAGAAAAAGGAAGAGGAAAGGGAAGAGAATATGGCCAAGGGTCTTGATGGCACTTGTTGTGGCAAGACTTGACAAGTAAGATTATCACCCAAACTGATATAAAATGATAAATCAATACCAAAACCCAAGTCTAGACTCTTAAAGTGAAAGAAGAAATACAAAACCAAAAATATCATACAAATACCAAAACCAGGTGTCATAGTGTAAGAACTTCAAAATATATCTCAAATGTCAAAAGATACAATGATAGTCCAATGGAGATCAAAATCTATCTTTGCATACAAATAATAGATGATCTACGTAACTACAGATAGAAGGTCAACTTTAAATGCTTAGGTCAACTACTACCACAAACAGACTTCAAGTACCTCCTGAATCAATTGTCGTAAGGTGCACTCATATATGTTTTGCATCAAAATAATAGAGTAGGGAAGAGTACGGTCCACTTGTACTCAGTGCATATCATAGGCCGACTGAGCAAAGTAGAACCTAAAGTATATAAAATACAAACTTTGGAACGTCACCTGTAATCAGAAAATTTCAAATGGTAGACCACTCTGTCTCCACTACCAGTTTTACATTATAAACATATACCAAATGCAAGTACAAGAAGAAGAACAAATAGATAGATATGAAATCAAGAATGAAAATACAACATAGAGTGTACAGAATAAATGAAATACAATGAAGATGATGATGTTGATTATAATGAAGATGGTGTGATGCCATAGGTTGTTATGCAACCTCCATATACTCCTAAAGAGTTGTGTTTCTAAGTATGACCCATCGAGGGTTCGCAACCCATTTACAATCGAAAATCTAATACTAATATCCATAACTCTTCTCTGGCGGATCCATCAGTAGATTGTGTTTAAAGATATCACATCTTCCATTAAAAAAGGTCATTATTACCTGTATTCTCATAGTGGTACCAATATTTCATGAATGTATATGATATGATGATGCAATGCTCACCACCAACAAAAACAAATTTCTAAATCCAACCAATATACCAACAATGTGAGCAACAATCCACTCAATAATCCAACAATCCATGAAACCAATGTAATCCATATGTCAATAAAGTAAAATACACAATAATATGCCATTAATACCATATACCCTAATTTAGTATTTTTATAAGTAAGGATATGATTAAATATACATACACAAGGCCAACAACATCATATAACATCCTGCATGGTCACACATAGAAAAAAATATCTCAAAACCACCATTTAACAATAATATAGGCCCTTACAATGGAACAACACATAATATAGCCATTTTTATGATTATTTTCCATACCCTTAACATGATTTTATATCTATATTAACTACCCAGTCCAGTTAAAAAAAAAGTTAACCCATAAACTACCTTATACAAAAATTAGTATAGACAAGCATTTAACATCAAATTTTTCCCTCTTGCATGGACCTGAAATAAGCTACAACAAACGAATATAGAATCTATGCATTAAAACTACATCAATGATACCCATATTGCCTATTTTCGAGTTAGGGTCAAGATGGACCCTCAAAATGAGTTTTCCAAAAAAAAAGGGTATAATAATAATTTTAGTCCAAAATATAATTCCCAAGATCAAAGGAACTTATAGAATAAAACCTAAGTGAAAAGGAGTTGGAATTGGGATTTAAATCAGAATTACCAATTTCAAAGCCTTCTAAGCAAAAATCCTTAAATTCCACCATTGACTTTAAGCTTTAAAAGATTTAAATTATGGAAATCAAAGAAAAGCAATTGAAATAGGAGTATAGAGCTTACCCAAACGTAGAAATGGAATAAATTTCCTAAAAACTCAAAAACCCAAGATCCAAGCCTCAAAAATGGTTAAATTTACAAAAATTAGGGGATAATACCCACCCAAGTGTCACTTAAGCAAGACTATTATTGCTTTGACAACTATCATTCAAGTGACCAAGCACTGCTTATGCGATAATACCCACCCAGGTGTTGCATAAGTAATCTGGCTGTTGTTTAGGCATTAATCACTTAGGTGAGCCTGGTGTCTTTTAGGAGAGACTTCGACTTCCAAGCTAAGTCTATTGAGCGACCAAGGTATCACTTAAGTGTTGCACCAGTTTGAGCCTTGCAGATTTTCATGTTTTCGTGTAGCCATTGGGACTTATCTGGAGTCTCGAGAATGCATACAAACTATGAAACAAGCTTAATGTGATGTTTCAGACTCAATAGCGATATAATATTTTCAAAAAAATACCATTTTCATATAATTGACCCTCGAAAGACAATTTCACAACTTTCTGAATAGAGGATCAAAATGAGATATAAAATCCATAAAACCACACCAATAATATTGCCACCTAAAAATTAATGTTACATATTGCTGGCCTAGTTTTTTTTCCATCTGAACAAAGATCAATAAATATTGACTAAAGTCAACTAATAAGGCTTTATAACTACCAAAAACTACAATCTCACACAAAAGACATCAAAATACATTAGAAAATACCATAATCCAATTGCGGTGAGGAGTAAAATTATTAAATCATACAAAAGTAAATATTTCATAATAATCACCAAATATTAGGTCATTACTGGGAAATAGGATATGGATGAATTTACTGCCCTCCCAAGTGTTGATTATGTGGGAACTTGACAACCTTAGTGGTCACTGCTAAAGAAGTCCATGGATTGCTAAAGTTACCCCCTACCTTAGGCAGTCCTACGCTAAAGCAGTCAGGACGTTGCATAAGTGATGTTTGCTTTAGTTAATGGGTCTTCACTTAATAGACCAGGATGCACCATCCTTGTTCGCTTAAGTGAACACAATTCCACTAAAATAGACACCGCTAAATCAACAAAATTTCCATTTAATCATATGCAACAACTGAGTCCATGCACTAGTTGAAACTTGGATTTTCCAAGATTTCACCAACCCCTTAGGATTTATTAAGCATCTCGTGAATGGAAACAAACTATGTTACCCTACCAAATAAGATATTTCAAACTAATTGTCTTCATTAAAGTCTTTTTTTGAGGTCATTTTGATGAAATGTAGGGCCCACACTCAAGGGCCAATTTTACCATTTTTAGACCAATAGCCCAAAAAGAGATTGAAATCCTTGGGACATGAACCAAAGGTATCCTTGACTAAAATAGATGTTCAAAATATGATGGACTTATTATACGTGGGATATAAGGTTGTTAACCTTATGTTTGTCCCCAATAGTTTATCCTTACCAACAAAGACTTGAAAATGGGGAATTAGCTCTAAAAAGCAAATGAACTACCTGATAATTATACTGTCATCACCAGCAAGTCATAAATGACTCGAGGCATATATGAGAAAGTTATAAATGTCAAAAATGGGTGTAAAAGTGTAAAATAACCTTAAAGGGTTATTGCATTGCTTTAGTCATAAATGACTCAAGGCAGCTAGTTTCCTCAGTCTTTCACAAACTTAACTGCTTTATTTTTTAACTCTAGAACATCCAAAGTAATTATCATAATAGTTTTCTCATTATTAATACCACACATTTTAATTCTCTAGACTCGTCAAGGGATAGGACATTCAACTAGCTTCCCAAGGCAACTAGTCTCGCCTTAATTCAATGAAGTAGGAAAAGTTATGGAAAATTTCCTAAGGGCCTGTCAAACTGCCAGTGAAAACTACTCTGGAAATGAGGTGTTACTAGATCTAATGAGTCATTATATATGAGTCGTTGACACTCTAGTGAGGGTCTAATATTTTGACCTAGAGATAATGAGTCTAGCTCACTACTCATTATTAGGCATAACGAGTCATTGTGTGGGCCTATTTCCACACTATTAAAAAATATAAAAATTGAGTCTCAGATTATGACTACTCCTAATGACCCCTGATTAAACCTAATAAGTTGTTAGGAGGGTAGTCGTTACCTTGATTGAAAGGACACAAAACCTCAGGGCCCAGGTTACAACACATACCACAACTCATGACCAGTCGTAATGAGTCATTAGGTGAGTCATGATGATAAGAAATAAAAATCCCTGCATAATTTTAAAAGGGGCTTTCTGCTAAATTCTCATCTTTTAATCCCAAACCCATATCATTTGGGCACTCCGATATCAGTTATTGAGGAATAAAAGTTACCCTAACACTTCATAAACTACAAAATATTACATCTACCAAAGAAAAAAGTGATTCTCTTCTTATCCAAGGATAACTAGGGTTCTCCAAGTTCAAGCATAATTACCAAGCAATTCCCCAAGGAATTCACTTCAGGTATGTGAGATTTCATTAATGGGTCCCTTCCACCTTTGAGTTCCAAGAACTCTTAAATTTCAAGGAAAATTCCTTTCTCTTTGAATTGGGTTCCAAGTCAAATATAAGTTTTCTTACTTTCCTAAGTTTATGTGTTTAATCAAATGATGAGTATGTATTTTCTCTGATTAGTGATTTCTCTATGTTTAAAATCATGAATTTCCATATCATAAAAATTTGTTGAGTTTGTTGGATTTAAATTGTGAAATCCCTTATCTCATGCTCTGTAGATGTCATAATATTCATTCTTATTAGTTAAAGCCTTTGGGTTATGAACACCCAATACCAAGATAGTCATACATATATCGGTTTTCAATTTATGACCCATTTTTATCATGTCTATGCTATTAAATTTAGATTAATATCATGTTGATCATATATTTACTATTACATCATGTGAATAAATTAATAGTTATCAGTGTCGGATTAGTTAGGAGTAGTACTTAGCACTAACTGAGCACTAGGGTGAAGGGTTACTTACCAGTGAAGGACTGAACCTTTATTAAAAGTCCCTAATCTCCAGAACCACGAAACTATCATAGGTTATGAGGGTTCAGCCTATAATAGAGGACTGATACCCTACTCCTTTGGGATATAGTTTTATTGGATCCACGCCAGCTATGGTTACAGGTTGGACCCCAATTAAATTAGATTGGTGCATGACGATTATTTTTATCTCTCATAATACTTAATACATTTTTAGTTTATGTTCAGATCATGTTTTCTTAATCAAGTATTATGTATTCAAATATTCAAGCTACTTAGCACATCTTCATACTTGGTCTTGCATTCTGATTACATGTTCATGCATTTATGTTTAGCATTTATACCAGTTAGTCTTTTCCATCTCACAAACTCAGTATATTTAAAGTACTTATTGCATACTTATGTGTGCTATATTGTCTCATAATATAGATTTCGACGCTTAGTACATGAACCATACTTAGCACGTTTTTGTACCACTAAACTGTAGCTTTGGTGAGTCCTCGTCAGTTGAGGACTAGTAATCATTTGTTTCTTTTTAGTATATTACATTATTTATGGTAGTTGGAGTTACTTGGAGACTTTTCCCAATAGCTCATCATGATTTAGAGGCTTTTAGAGAATTAGATAGTCAGGCATATTTTTAGTTTCATCAAGTATTTTAGTAAGCATCAACATTGACTTCATTAATATTCATATTTTATTTTATTTTAGTTACTTTCTGCTTAGCATATTGTTACTTTTATTCAATATTCATAGTTTATATAAGGACATGGGTTAGCTTTGGGGTAATTCTGTCTCTAAGCATCATGTTACGAGTAGGGGGTCGTCCTAACTCATGACAAACTTAGTATCATAGCACAAGGTTCAAAGTGTTATAGGGTGTCTAATTGTAGCATTAAGAATTGTTTATGGGTGTGAAGTGACCCACACTTATGGGAGAGAGGCTACAAAATATTTTAGGAAAGTCTCAACTCATTTATGATTCATGTTATTTGATAGAGTGTGAACTCTATTAAGTTTCTATGTATAAATCATCATCTACCCATTTAAGAAAAATTCCTCCCAGAAGGTCTAATGAAAGGATAAATAGGGACCATCAGTGCTATCATCTATTCCTGAAGTCCCTCTAAATGATTAGGTATCTAATGCTGAGTTCAAGGTTGCTTTTACCATATTGGCCCAATCTATGGATGGATCCCTATGAATTTTTAGATAACATGCAAAAGGTGACTAAGATTATGGGTGTCATCTTGAGTGAAAATGTTGAATTATCTTCTTAACAATTACAATGGATGCCTAACAACTAGTTTAAGTAGTTGAAGAAATATAGAGGTGACGACGCAGGGCTTATAGAGTGGGATACGTTTGTCTCTACTTTTCTGGATAGGTTCTTCCTACTTGAGTTGATAGAAGCCAAAGTGCAAGAGTTTATTAACTTAAAGCAAGGTAGTATCAGTGTTAAGGATTATTCACCCAAGTTTAATCAATTAACGAGGTATGCTCCAAATATGGTGGTTTACTCTAAAGCTAGGATGTGCAAGTTTGTTTTTGGTTTTTTTAAGGATGTAGTCAATGAGTATAGGATGACTATGTTTATTAAGGAGATGGATCTATCTAGATTTATATTTCATTCTCAAAAGATTGAGGAAAATAAGATCAAGAAGAAGAAAAGGGAAAATATATGGGTTAGGACCGATAGTTTAAATTTCTCATAGTAGATGTCACATAATGGTAATTGCTCCTACTTTCACTATAAATCCTTAGCCCCAACCCTATTATCTATTAGTGACCTAGTTCCTAAGTTCAGATAGGATTCTGGTGAAAGAGTACCAGGCTTTAAGTCTCAAGGTAGAATGAATAATGGTCACACTAACCCAGTTTGCAGGAGATGTGGTAAGAATAATAAGTGTGAGTGCATGGTGGGTATTGATATATATTTTTGGATTAGCAAGTCAAGCCACGGAATAAGGAATTTCCTAGTGGTTTTCCAGAGGGGTAAGGGTTTTCTTCAGCAAGGTTAAGCTAACTCCTCATCAATTCCAGCAGGTCGCTCGACACAGCAGGGTGATACTTCTAGTGCGACA
Source organism: Capsicum annuum (assembly GCF_002878395.1). Taxonomy (NCBI): domain Eukaryota; kingdom Viridiplantae; phylum Streptophyta; class Magnoliopsida; order Solanales; family Solanaceae; genus Capsicum; species Capsicum annuum. The sequence continues at coordinate 24,165 of NW_025892242.1, read as the reverse complement.
AATGGATAGCGTTAGAATTAACTTTATGCTCTTCAGACTCAAAATGATTAGGAGGGTTCTCCTAATATAGTTACTGTTATATTGAAATTCTTTAACCTTCATGTGTGCATTATTAGTTTCTGGAGCCACACTTCCCTTTATTACTCCCTATATAGTAGTAGATTTTGGCATCACTTCGAGATCCTTGTAGAGCCCTTCTCAGTTTCTACTCCAATCGGTAGTTATATCATAGCCAAATGGGTATAAAGAAATTGTGCAGTCACAATATCCTAGAAGGTCACTTCAGCTGAACATATAGAGTTAGAGATGACTAATTTTGGTGTTATTCTTTGAATAGATTGGATCCACTCTTGTTATGCCTCAACTGACTATAAAAACGTAATAGTCCAATTTCAATTCCCTAATGAGCCAATCTTAGAATTGAGGGGTATCACCTTAGTACCCATAGGTCTATATGTTTCTTTCCTTGAGGGCAGGAAAATGATTTCAAAAGTGTTCATCTATTATCTCATCCGATTTAAAGACTCATGGTCCAAAAATTAACGACTTGTGTCAGTTCCAGTAGTGAATGAATTCCTAGAAGTATTTCTAGAAGTTCTACCTAGAGTCCCTCCCAATAGGGAAACTGAATTTGAAATACATCTCCTCCCAGATACCAAACCTATATCAATTCCACCTTATAGAATGTCTCTAGCTGATCTTACGAAATTGAAAGAATAGTTTAAAGATTTCTTAGATAAGGATTTCATTAGTCCTAGAGTTTCTTTATGGGGTCCTCTAATTCTCTTCGTGTACAATACTGATGGTTCTCTTTGAATTTACATCGACTACTATTAGTTGAACAAATTCACAATAAATAATAAGTATCCTATTCTCTAGATTGGTGAATTGTTTCACCAACATCAGGGTGCAAATTATTTCTCTTAAATAGACCTCAGATCTTGATATCATCAACTTAGAGTCTAAGATTGTGAAACACCAAAGACAAACGAACAAGTGCTCCTGTAACCTATATGGACATGATAAATCAGGTATTCAAGATGTACTTGACATTTTTGTCATCATCTTTATAGATGACATTCTCATTTATTCCCATAGTGAGGGTGAGGATACAAACGATTTAAGGATTGTTTTGTAGACTTTCAAAGAACACCCATTGTTTTCTAAGTTCAATAAGTATGAATTTAGGCTAAAATTAATAGCTTTATTTGGTCACATTATTTTCGGTGAAGGTATCTGAGTTAATCTTTAAAAGACCGAAGAAGTAAGGAACTGTCCTAGACCCATCTCTCCATTAAATATTAGGACTTTCTAGGGCTTGGTCAGACATTATAGATGGTTCGTTGAATGATTTTATTATATTGCATCTCTGATGTCCTGATGGATTGAAAACATATTCCAGTGGTCCAATTCTTATGAGAAGAGTTTTCAACAGTTAAAGACTCGACTCACTTCTGCAATAATTTTTTCTTTTCCAGAAGGTTCAGATAGTTTAGTGGTCTGTTGTAATGCTTCCAGAGTTGGTCTTGGTTATGTGTTGATGCAGAGAGGTAAAGTTATCGTATATGCCTCTATAAATCTCAAACCTCATAAGAAGAACTACCTGTCTTATGATCTTGAATTGGTATTAATTATCTTTCCCTTAAAGATTTGGAGGCACTACCTTTATTGGGTTCATGTTGATGTGTTCACCGATCACAAAATCCTCATGTTTTTAGTCATAAAGATTTGAATCTTTGTCAGAGAAGGTGGCTAGAGTTATTGAAGGATTATGATATGAATGTGTTATATCAGTCAAGTAAGGCTAATATTATGGCTGATACATTTAGAAGATTGTCTATGGGTAGTGTTATTTACATTGATGATAAAAATAAAGTGTTATCACATGAGGTTCATCATCTGGATAGATTGAGAGTTTGGTTGGTTGATTCTACAAAGGAATAGTATGGATTCAAAAAGGATCAGAATCTTCTGTGGTTGTCGACGTAAAGGAAATGCAAGATAGTGATTTTATTTTCCTTAAGTTAAAAGAGGCAATTTGGGATCAGAATGTCAAGGTTTTCTCCCATGTAGGAGATGGTGTGCTTTGTTGTACAAACCGATTATATGTTATGGCCATTGAAAATTTCAGGCAGCGGATGTTAGCAGAGGCTCATGGTTCGTGATATTCGATTCATGTAGGAGCCACTAATGGGTACCACGACCTGCGAGAAGTCTATTGGTGGAATAGTTTGAAGAAGGATCTTGCAAAATTCATGGCAAAGTGTTCAAACTGCCAGCAAGTTAAGGTTAAGAACTAGAGGCCTAGTAGTATGCTTTTGGAATTCAACATCCCAACTTAGAAGTAGGAAGTGGTTAATATGGACTTCATCACAGGGTTGCCTTATACACGTCGTCAGCATGATTCCATTTGGGTTATTATGTACCGAATGACTAAGCCATCTCTTTTCTTGCTAGTTAATACTTCAGACTAAGCCGAAGACTATGCTAGTGTCTACCTAATTAAATTGGTTAAATTTCATGGATTCCTATTGACCATTTTCTTAGATAGAAGTACCCAGTTTACCTCTTCTTTTTGAAAGACTTTCCAAAAGGGTCTTGGTACCCAAGTTCATCTTACGACTGCTTTTCACCCTAGATAGATAGACAGGTAGAGTTTACCATACAAACTATAGAGGACATGTTGAGAGCTTGTTCAATTGATTTCAAGGGTAGTTGGGATGATCACTTGCCCTTGATTTAGTTTTCCTAAAATAACATTTAGCACTCCAGTATTTAGATGGCTCCATTTAAGGCTCTATATTATAGGAGATGTAGATGTCATGTTGGTTGGTTTGATGTTGGTGAAGTAACTTTAATAGGGATAGATACAGTGTATAAGATGATAGAGAAAGTTCAATTCATTACAGTAAGGCTGAAAATGGCCCAATGCCATCAAAAATCCTATCCAGATGTAAGGATAAGGGAGCTTTATTTTAATGTTGGTGATTTTGTTTACTTGAAAATTTCACCCATTTAAGGGGTGAAGTAGTTTGGTAAGAATAGGAAGCTCATTTTTTGCTATGTTAGTCCCTTTAAAATTTTTAGTAGGTATGGAAAAGTAGCATATAAGTTGGAAATGCCTGCAGAGTTAGCATCAGTGCGCCCAGTGTTCCAATTTTCCTTTTTAAAGAAGTGCATTGGTGATCCATCCTCATTAGTCCCACTAGAAACGATCGACGTAGAAAATAGTCTCTTTTATGAAGTCCCAGTTGAAATCCTTAGTCATTAGATTCATAGGCTCAGGAATATGGAGGTCGCCTTAGTAAAGTTTCTATAGATAAACTAGCCGGTTGAAGGAGCTATTTGGGAGGTAGAGGCATATATAAAGACCAAGTACCCCCACATTTTCCCTTTGAACTCATTCCTAACTTGAGATAAAAGTTTGGCTTAATTTAGTAATTAATTCTTTCATTCCTATCTCAGCCATCCAGTTATATACATGTCATAACATCCATACATGAGTTCAATTCGGTCCATGCACTAGTCTAGATTCAGATATTATCTCATGGTTCAGCTTATAAGTGTTTAGTACAAAACCTCAGCTATTCCCTAGTATTTTAGCTTAGACAGTTTTGTTTGAGGACGAATGATCCCCAAGGGGAGATATTGTAATACTCAAGTTTTAAAGCTCAAGACCTTTTAAAGGATTGGACATTAAATTATCTTCCCAGTTCCAATAGTCTAGCCTTAATCCAATGTCATGGAAAAAAGTTATGGAAAATTTCCTAAGGGCCTGTCAAACTGCCAGTGACACCAACTCGTTCAATTAGTCATTACCAGATGTAACAAGTTGGTACATTAGAGTCGTTGCTAATCCAGTAAGGGTCTAATTTTTTGTCCTAGTGATAGTGAGTCCAGCTTACGAGTTGTTGTGTGGACCCATTTCCACACCAGTAAGAAATCCTAAAATAAGGTCTCAGATCATGAGTACTCCAAAAAACTTGTGATCAGACCTAATAAACCATTAGGATGGGTGTCAATACCTTAATCGAAAGGACCCAAAACCCCAGGGCCTCAAGTCACTTCTCAGACCATGACTCATGAACAATCTTAACAGGTTGTTGGGTGAGTCATAACAGCTGGAACCAAAATTCCTGGCATGATTTTAAAAGGGGCTTTTTGGTAAATTTCCACCTTTTAATCTCAAACCCACGTTGTTTCGAAAGTCCAACATCAGTCATTAAGGGATAAAATTATCCCTAACACTCCATAAACTCCAAAATCATTGCACTTAGCAAAAAGAAAGCAATTCTCTTCTTCTACAAAGAAAACTAGTGTTCTCCAAGTTCGAGAACAAGTTTTATGTAATTCCCCAAGGAATTCACCACAAGTATTTGGGATTTCATCAATGGGTCCCTTCTACCTATTAAGTCCCAAGAACTCTTAAATTTCAAGAAAAATTTCCATCTTCTTAAATTAGGTTCCAAGTCAAACATGATTTTTCTTACTTTCCTAAGTTTATGTGTTTAACCAAATCATGAGTAAGTTTTTCCCTAATTAGTGATTTTCCTATGTTTAATATCATAAATTTCCCTATCATCACAACTTGTTGAGTTTGTTGGTTTTAAATTGTGAAATACCCTATATCATGCCTCATAGATATCATCATATTCATTCTTATTAGTTAAAGCCTGTGGGTTAGGAGAGCCCAATGCCAAGACAGTTATGCATTTATTAATTTTCATGTTATGAGCCATTCAGATCATGTTTAGGATAGTCATGCATGTATTAATTTTTATGTTATGAGCCATTCAGATCATGTTTATGTTGTTAAATGAAAAATATTATCATGTTAAGCATATAGCAGTTATTAGATCATATTATGGAGTTATCAGTTATTAGTGTCAATTCAGTTTTGAGTAGTACTTAACACCTAGTGATTTTAGGGATGAAGACCTTTTGTAACAGTCCCTATGTTCCAGAACTTCGACACCACCATAGGTTATGAGGGGTCACCCTATAGTATAGGACTAACACCCTAGTCCTTCGGGACACTAGTTTAGTGGATCCACTCTATCTAGTGTTTGTACCCTTGGTAAGGTACTGACACCTTTTCGAATAAGGTTATATGTTGGACCCCGGTTAGCTTAGATTGGGGAAATTCAGTTATTCTTATCTCCCATAACCTCAGTTCAATTTACATTTTTGTTAAGTTCAGGTTTGCTTGACCCTGTGTTTCGTATTAAATTATTTAGTCTATCCAACATATGTTTATACTTTGTCTTGCATTCAGTTTACATGTTCATGCATTTATGTTTAACTTAAATACCAGTTAGTATTTTCAATCTCGCATCCTCTGTACATTCAAAGTATTGATCGTATACTTCTTTGCTCTATATTGTCTCATATTATAAGTTCAGAAGCTCAATACCCCAGCCCCACTTAGCACGTTCCTGCTTCTCTCACTTGCAGCCTTGGTAAGTCCTCATCAGTCGTGGACTAGCTATCATTTATTTATTTTCAGTATTTTACATTATTTCAGTCAGTTAGAGTTAGTTGGGGACATGTCCTAATAACTCATCATGATTTAGAATCTTTCAGATAGACATGTAGTTAGACACATTTTCATCAGTATTGAGTTCATTACTATTCATATTTTACTTTGTTTAAGTTACATTTCGCTTAGTATTTTGTTAATTTTCTTCAGTAGTCATAGTTTATGCTTGGTCCTGGGTTAGCTTGTGGTTCACTTGTGACTCTAAGTATTGTGTTACGATTAGGGGGTAGTCTCAGGTCATGACATCCTCAATGGAGGTATTATTGTCTAGTTACAAGGAGTCTCAATGAATAATGTGGTTTCCATCCTCATAGTACTTCTTAAGCATGGAAACATGGAATATTGAATGGACTCCCAAAAATGTGAAGGGAATTATTTTCTATAATCTAATGGATCCACATTCCCAAGATGGGAATTAGAAGATATTGGAGATGACAAGTAGAAGAAAGAAAGACTCAATTGAACAAAAATCAAACCAAGAAAGAAGAGTAACGACTTCAATACAAAAGTGAAACTCGATATGAATCCACAAATGAGTGACTTGATATGAAATAAAAGGAAAAGTAGTGTTTGATCTACAATGATATTCCACCCAACTAATTAATCTGCTCTAAACTATAGTTAATCCTAAGCTTAACTAAGGGTTCTCCACTAGAAATATTCTCAAGAGTAATATTCTTCTCAAATCACTAAAGTCAAAGTAAGGAAAATGACTAAGACAACTATTTATCATTCTTGCCTTTATATTAGTAGTCTATTAAAATTGTTTAGAAATGATTATTTAGAAAATAGCACATAAGGGATCTTCTTGATTTCATAAATAGCATTTTTATCGTCCATGGCCTTGTTTATCTGTTGCTTCAAAACATACTTTGTACTCCAAGCTATCATCAATATATGGAAGCTTCACCTAATATGCTCCATTTAGACAGTGCTCATATCATCCTCTCCTTCTTCAAAAGGATTTGTCGTTGAATTCGAACATTGCAAAAAAAGAAGAAGGATAAGCAACCAAAGAATCCTTATAGTATGAGTATTATCACAAGATTTAACATAAATATCATCATCCCAAGGTGGTAAAAATTTGAAATACAACCATGAATTTTCTGCTCAACAAGAGCAATGCATTGTTCAACATACAAAAGATTTAGCTATGAGAAATCTTATGAAACAAAGCAAACACAAAGGCCCTAAGACATATTTCTTTCCCTAATTTTCCATAAAACCATACCAAATGTGATGTCACCTTTAGTTTAAACACCCATAGTGGTTTATCCACTTAAAGGATATTAAAGACCCACATAGTTTGGTCATAAAACCAAATGAACCAACACAAGTAACCCCTATATCTATAAAAGAAATCTAATAAAAACATGGATATTATTATAAGCAAAGAGATAGGATAGAAAAAAACATGAATATAAGCCTCATTAAAAGTGTTGCCCTATATAAGAGTACCAACATCAAGAATAGAGCTTGAAAGCAAATAACTACAAATTAGAACACCCAAGGATGGAATCATGAAATTTAGGTGCACATTACCCTTCTTTTCAAGACAAATTCTCATAGGAAGTGATGTCACAAATGGAGTCATACCACTAGAAGTGTTGAATAAGCAATTAGAAATTGATTCAATCCAAAACACATAGTACTCTTAAAATATTGGGTTACCTCTATTCATGATATTAAACATGCTCCGAAAAGTCCCATTCGATACTTCAAATTGTCTAACCCAACTAAGGTGTAAGAATTCTTAAGCATCCATGGACTCTACCAAGTCACACTTGCTTGTCACCTTGACTAGGAAACACATCACGAGTTCCATATTTTATTTCATTAATGGGGTCAAATGGAAAGAGATTACATAAAAATGAGTTAAGAAAACACCCATATGCCTCATTTGCACTCTTATATTCGCGCAATATACTACACTAAAAGACATGAGTATCATCATATGAAAACTAATAATTTTGAAAGGTGTCATACAAGTCAACATTATCTAATGTATTCTTATGAGAAGGTTTGCTTATTAATTCAACCACATTAAGACCTTGACCAAGAATGGGAATAGATAGAGATAAATGGATAATTGTATCACATACCTCACCTTCCTTTGAACACCATTCCTTATAATAAACATACTATCATCTTCCAAGAAGATATTTTTTCCATTGAAAAGTGTATCATCGAACAATAATGGATTCTCAAACAATTGGTAGCCTTCACATTATAAGAACACCACTATTTTCATCATTTATAGTAGTTATTTCATCATTGAATAAGATATTATACATAAGTTGATACTTTACCTCTTGATCCACATAACATGAATAAGTAATAGAATCGACACCTAAGGAACCATCACCTCTAAGTAAAGATCCTCGTGACTAGCTACATAACTAACTATATTATTATCGATGGTAAATTAAGGTTCATTTATCACATGACACAACACCTCAATTAGTAGGTCATATTTACAAGAAAATTGGTCGTCACTATAATTAACACTAGTTAGTAGCATGCCAAGATCAAAAGAATCACTCCCATATGATTACCAACATTATAGCCAACTAGGATTTGACTATGCCTATTACATGACAATCCATTTTTATTGAAGTTACAAGTGCAAGCACTAGTTGGATTCAAACCAATCTTACTAGCAGAATCAATCTAGTCATCAATAGGAACAACCATGGGAACTTATAACAATTGCATTATTATCATGCAACAACGTGACATCAAGAGCATAACACGACAGAGGATATTTAAGTTCATAGATATACAAGCCATCACTTACATTCAATTAGGTTCTAATCTTACAAGGATCTTCTGCTTTTGATTAATTGTAAGGTTTAGCTTTGTTACCTTGTAGCTCACAGGAAGAATCGTATTCACCTTGCTTTCTTACATTAGAGTTTAAATTTTCTCCTTTGGGAAGCTTTATAGCACCTCATTATTCGACATTCATGATGTAATAGTACTAATCTTGTGTATGTGGGAGTCCATGACTTTCGAATTATTGCATTCCTAAACACATTTGACAAGAATTCATGGGTACTACATCAGACCAAACCTCCTCTTGATAATTTCTAAGTGAAATAGGTAGTTTAACTCTCTTATCAACCAAATATCTCATTCAAATAACAAACGGATTTTTCATTGGAAAGAAAGGCAGACCAAGCATCCTAATAATTAAGCAGGTTATATATTTGATGACACTATAATCATCCATCACAACATCAAACTCCAGTTTTCCACAAATGACCATTTTTGTTACGAGAACTTGTTTTTTGGTATTTGAATATTTTGAAACATTGATCTTACTTTACTTTCATGGGCTAGTGATCCTTCTATCATACTTGCAAAACATGATAAATAAGATAGTAGAAAATTCCTCATGCCTCTAATATATAGAAACTCTCATCTCACCTAAAGTGTCTTCCCAAAGTTGATAGAGAACTCCCTTTCTCCATTCAATTCATAAGGTCACTTATTCTAAGTGGAAGAATGTATTATTGTTGAAAGAAGAAGGGATGACTCAATGAAAACTATCGGACATGATCAAGAAGTTAACAATGAAAAAAACTCAAAAAACTCACAAAAAAAATGGACTGATAACTTGATAATATTTAGTAGGGTAATCTACTAATTAAATCAAATTATGAACCTAAAAAACATAGAATTAATGAAAATTTTTTTACCAAGATTAGGACTTAAAATTATTTGAATAAGTTAAAAATTGAAATATATTATGAAATGCTTGAAAATTGGAGAAACACCTTGAAAATTCACCTAAAATGGCTTGAAGCCGCTGGAACTGACCTCGGGTAGTTCTGAGATAATTTAGAGGGTTGGAGCTATAAGGCTTCAACAAAAGTTACATTAGAGGTAGGGTGGAGATAGAACCACACACTTAAATTTGGACAAAATCTAATGGCTGATGCGGGCACTGACTTAGCTTCAACTAATCAGCATGTACAACTGATATTGTAGGACCTGCCAGTTAGCCGCTTCTGATTGGCTTAAAAAAGTGCTTAAAATCCCTTTTAAAAATTTTATATTCTACTAGTACACCTTTGAACCATACAACTATCTTAACACTTTCTCCTTCCTTTTTTTTGGGATTAAACAACACCTTTTGATTATTTTTCAGTAACAACATATGAATTTTGTGAAGAACATCACGAGCATTGATGACTTCAAAAACTTATAACTCATTCATTTTAACTCTGATTGTCACAAAATTATAAACACGAGCTCTTTTCAATACTACAAATCAACCTGAGTAATTATTAGCCCTCAATTCTATGTCAAAAACTCATTTTCTTCATCTTCAAGCTAGGAATAACACCATGAACATTGATAAACTTCAAAATTTCATCACTTTTTCATTTTAGCTACAAATTCCACAGTATTCAAGAAATAGTCTCCCATTACTATGAATAACAAACCCTAATGATTTTTCTTACGACCCAAAATCTGAGGGTTATGATGGTACTTATCGTGGAAAACCAAAATCTGAGGGTTATGATGGTACTTATCGTGGAAAACCATTAAAAGTAATCCTATCACATAAATGAATACAAAAATATAAAAGACAAAAAATGGCCCTAAGGCAAGGCTTCTATAACAAAGCCTAACGTAACAATTATAATAAATGCGGAAAGAAACATACTCAATAATACAAAATCCTAAAACCTAGTGTCACAGTGTAAGAACATAATTAGTATAACTCACAGTCAAATACAAAATACATCCAAAATAGGATATAACTCTGTCTTTGAAATACAATAAAGACATAGACAAGTAAGGAAAGATAGAAGTAGATTTCATATGCTTGAAATCAACCACTACCTTGAAAAGCTCCAAATTTTGCCCGAAATAAAATGTCGCTAGGTGCACCCAAACCTGAATCAGCACCAAAAGGGTATAATAGGAGTGACTATAGTCCATTAGTACTTAGTAGATATAATAGTCTAACCGAGCAAAGTAGAAAATAAAACATACAAAATACACACTAAGGGCATATCACCTACAATTAGAAAATATCTCACTATGGTAGGCCACGCCGCTTGCACTAACAGTTCTATAATATCCATATATAATATAGAAAAACATCAAAAAGGAATAAAAATATACACTTATACTACATAAATCAAAGAAAAAGAGACAACATATCTAGGAACATCAAGTACAAGTGAGGGAAGATAGAATAATGGATAGGTAAAAAGTTAAACAAAATATATAATCATATCACAAGCATAAAAAAGTAAATACAATAAGAATGATGATGATGATGATGTAAGGTATGAGGTTGTCGCACAATCTCTAAGACTTTCGCACAGCCTCCAAGGTCATCGCATAGTCTCTATATACACCTATAGAGATAAAGCTATAAGATGCAGGACCCATCGGGGGTTAGTCAACCCATATACAATCCACATATATCCATATCTCCATCCGGACACATCCCTCCTGGAGTATTTCATAAGATGCCACATTCTCTATCAAAAAAGGCGTCGTCAGTGTTTTTAAGTGTTTCCGTGGTGGTACCAATATTTCATAAATGAGTATGAGTATGTAATGCTAACAAACAATCAAAATAAGTATTTCCACAACCAACCACAATGAGAATTTACTCAACCAACAAATAAGTCATCATGTGAGCCAAATATCTACTTATTATTTCCAACCATTCATGAAATCCAACATGATATACATGCCAATGGAGTATGAATAAATCAAGACACATAGTTGGTACTATAACATGTTTTTTCATCAAATAAGATATAATTATCATCATGTAAACAAGGCAATCTATAACACATAAGACCCCCACACGGCCAGACATAGCACATAATGATCCAAAACCACCACATAACATCACATATAGGCCCCCATACAAGCATAATTGATGTTGGGCGTATTTATAAGTCTAAGCACCATAACTTACCCATGTTTTAGCTAAGTTTTGAGGATAAAATACATAATTCTTGCACTTTTAGTCTATTTTTAGTTAAGTGAGCTGACCTATGTGATTACCATGCTTTTTAGGTACTAATGAGGAAGCTTACAGCACTTTGGGGACCTGTGGACAGCAAAGGAAAACTTCACATAAAAAGGAAAGCATCTCTTGGACTGAATGTGATGCATGGGAAATTTTTCCTGGGCAAACTCAATATTTTTAAATAGTTAAGGATGCAGTAGCAATTTATTAGAGAAGGATGTTATTAAAAGCCTTATTGCTGAATTTTTAGGTATTATTAACATTCTGTATTATTTTGAACACAAGAGAGTGGCGTAGCTTGAGGACGGATAGAGAGAAACGCATTTTTTTTCTTATTATCGCTAGTCATCTTTATCACCAAGATTGTTCTAAGTTTTGGTATGATGAATATGTCTATTTTGATTTCTGTTTTATTCATGAGTAGCTAAGTTTATTTGTTAGGGTTATGGAAACCTTGTAGTATACTCTCTATTGCTATGGGTTTTTGAATTTATGATGTGTTAATCCACTTATATCATTACTATCTTCATTTTGATTGAATTCTCGTGGTTGCAAACATAGGGAATGTGCCATTATAGAAATAACTTGTTCGATAGAAAAGTTATTATTTGGAAAAGAGAGTGTGACAACAAAATAGGGTTTTCAACCTCTATTTTTACACATTAATGCCTTAGCAGGATTAACTTCTTGGAGAGTTCGTACAATTGGTTGTACACTTTGGATTCGAGAGAGCTAAGGTGAATAAATCCTTGATGGCTGAAAAACTTTTGGATTTAGAATTAGAATATATCTCTCTATAAGTGCATGCATGTATAAAATCCATATTACTCATAGTTAATAGAGAAGTAGAAGCTACAAGGTGGACATAACCCTAATTTGTCATTATCTGTGATCAAATATTATTACACATATCATCTCATCGTTACACTGATAATATTATTGTGTACTGAAACCAAAACCCCCTTATCTTGGAACCTTCGACCAACAGTCTAATAATAATCGCAATACTTAGTGATCATAGTATTCCCTGTGGGATTCGACACCCAACCCAGTTGGGTTCGATATTTGACAGCGACCGCTTGCACTTTCTAACGAGAGTTGTAATTTGGGCCTATCAATAATACATTATGATATCCATTTCCATGATTTGTTCCCACACCCTTAATATGCTTTTGTATGAACATTAACTACACGAGATAGTCTGAAAGAAGTTAAGCCATAACCTACCACGAAGGCCAAAAACTGATCAGGAATACTTCAATTCCAAAGACTTACAACCCATGAAAAGACACAGAGTCAACTAAAATAAAGAAATATAGAACTTACATATCAAAAGAAAGTTAATGCTACCCATATTACTTATTTCCAAGTTGGGGTCAAAACGAACTCTCAAAATGAGTTTTCAAAAAATAAGGGAAAAATCATAACTATGTTTCAAAAATATGTTCAGCATATTTTTAGTAGTCTATCATTGAAAATCATAGAGAAAATGAGTTAAAAAATGTTCAAATCGAAGAAAAATCATTTTTAAACCTTATAGGGTAAATTTCACGAAATCTATTTTAAAATCAAGAATCAAAGTTATTTGAAGATGAAATTTAGGAAAAATGGATAATTATGAGGTTAGAAACTCATCAAAGTGAAAAATGATTGAAATTGGGGTTTAAATTCATGAATTAGAATTTTTAGGCCTTATGGTCCAAAATCCCCAAATTCTATACTTAATTCAAGTTTACAACAAGAATTAGATGATAAAGATTGAACAAAATAATTGAAATGGGTGTTATGGAGATTAACCAAGCTTAAAAGTGGAGAAAGTTGCTCAAAATCACAAAATCCTAATCTCCAAGTCTAAAAAATGGTGAAAAATTGCAAAAACCAGGTATTTATATAATAGGCATCACGATCGTGGACCAGGTCTCACGATCGTAGACAAGTTGATGATCCCAACATAGGTCTGCAGGCGCCGATCGCGAACACAACAAGAGCATCTCAATTGTGGGTCCACCAGCTGGGGACTTGGTGCACTCCAAGTCTCGATGGGCTACTCGAGATTTATCTAGAATCTCATGAATACAACAAACTATGCTACCCTCTAAAATTCAACGTGCCAGACTCAATGGTGATATCAAATATTAAAATAGAGATCATTTTAAACAAAGTTAGTCCGCAGAACCCAAAATCACAACTTTCCAAATCGAGGGTCGAAATGAAATTTGAAAGACATAAAACCACACCAACCATATTAAGATCAAAAATTATATGTTGAATCTTCTAGAGCAGTCCATTTTGCCATCCATCACATATATCAAAAGATGTTTATTAAAGCCAACTATAATGCTCTCGAAGCTACCAAAATCAACCATGGCATATAAATCAAACCAAAATACAACAAAACTGTGCGAATCATACCCACACCCCAGACATACCAAAGTGCAACCATGGGGAGGGGCAAAATAGTCAACTTATATAAAACACATAATTCACATATTTCATCAAAGTTTAAGTTGTTTCACCATCCACCACTAAAAATCTAACTTTTCCTCAAAGTAAAGAAAAGAGAAATATATGAATCAGCAAAATGTTGGGGAAACAAACTCCACATATAATATTCGACCTCCAAAGTATCCTTATCTAAAGGTCAATGCCTTCACTAGATCTTGACCAAAGAAATAACTCTAATGTGCTACTATCTAACATCCCTAGCCAATATGGAGACCGACTCCTCAACAAAAGATAATCTCTCATCTTACTGAATTGAGTCCCAATGAATGACATGAGACATATCCAAAATGTAACTGTGAAATGCTGAAACATGAAAAACTTAAAGAACAGTTATATACTAGGCATAAAGCTAACTCATAAGGCACATCGCCAATAGTCCAAAGAATCTCAAATGAGTTAATATACCTAGGGCTAAGCTTGCCCCTCTTCTCAAACTTCATCACACCCTTCATGGATGAAACTCAAAGGAAAACATGATCACAACACTAAATCTCAAGGCATAAAGTTTATGGTTCGTCTAGCACTTTTGCCTACTCTGAGCCGTTTGAAGCCTATCATGAATCATCTGAACTCTATCCAAAGACTCACAAAGAAAGTACATACCTCGAGGTCTAACCTCAAAAACCTCAAACAAACCAACTGGAGAGCGACAATTCCTACTATATAAAGCCCCAATTAAAGCATTATTGATACTAAAATTATAGCTATAATTATACGCAAACTCTACCAAGGATACATACTAATCCCAATGGTCACCAAAATCCATCACACAGACATGGAGCATATGCTCCAAAACCTAGATCGTTCGCTCTAACGATCGTCAATACAAGCTTGAAAAGTTGTGCTAAGATCAAACGAGTACCCAAGAAAAGTATTCAAAAAATAAGATATGAACATAGAACCTTGATCTGAAATGGTAGAAAATGGCACACCAAGTAGTTGCATAATCTCATAAATATAGATACAGGCCAACCTCTCAGCACTGAAAGAGTCCTACACAGAAATGAAATAAGAGGACTTGGTCAATAAATCCATGATGACCTAAACACTATCATACCCAAACTCTGAAGACTGGAATGCTACTGCTGATTTGGAAATCGTGCCTCTAAACCTATGGTATAACTTAAGAGAAAGTCCCAAAGAGAAAATACGTCAGTACGTCTGAATGTAGTGAGTATATGAGTGAGATAGGCTAAATTCAAAGGGTTATATGCATGAGCAATGCTAACTAATATGAACATGAGAATACATACACGCATAAACAACTATAACTGAACGCGTGATAATACTGACTACTGAGTCTGAATGCTGATAACATGACTTTACTGTTACTGAGGTACTAAATAGATTATTGACTATTTCTGACAGTTTAAATTATGAAGAACTGGTTTGAATGACTGTGTCTAATAGTCCTAAAACTGAATACTGGTAACATGATAAATGACAATTAATATAGCTGATATAACTGTAATGATAAGACTAATCGATATAACCGATACTGAGCGACTGTATCTAACAGTCTAAGTTTTGATGAAATGATCTGAGTTCTGTTCTACTTGGAGTAACTAAATTTGAAATCAATCCTATCTAGCAGGTGATCATGAGTATACTGATAATAAGGATGATCTGACTTAATCTAAGATCAGTCCTATCTAGCGGGTGATCTTTAAATTTAATGATTCTGATACTGATTAATCATAGTTGAGAACAGTCCTAGCTAATGGGTGATCTTGAAGTCTATTTACAATGATAAGCATTGACTGTATCTAATAGTACTGAATCTGTACTACTAAGCTGAGTTGACTGTGTTTGAAAGCCCTGATTCTGTAACTAAAGCCCTAATTCTATAACTAAAACAATGGGATGTGTTTATCTAACCGATATGCCCCAAGCTAAGTTGACTGGGGTCCAATCTCTACCCTGACTGGAAGGGTATCAGTACCGCGCCACCAGTAAAGACATTTGTTGTAGAGTCAGTTCTAATCTAGTGGCTGACTCCTGGGATCAGTCCTATACATATAAATGTGCTAACGGGTGACCCCTGAGTATGTTAGTCCTATCTAACAGGTGACATGTCATACCTACGATGGAAACATAGTTCTGGATCTTAGGGATTACTTCTAGGGATCTCAGTCTTATTCTAGAAGGTAAGCCCCCATCCCTAGGTTTGCTCGATGCTGAATCCTACTCTAATCTGAAAGACACTAAACTAAATAATTAAGCTGAATTAAATAACTTAACTGAACTGATTTGCTTAACTGATACTAATTAACTAAATTAAAACTAGTGGTATTATTTAGCGAAGCTAAAACTGAGTTTACTAGATTTCTATGATGGATAAAATATAATGAATTCTGAAGACTGATTAAGGGTACTAAAGTTACTGAGATTTACTGTGATTACTAAGGTTATTGAGCACTGAGATTACTGAGAATAATGAACTACTGAGATTACTGAGTTTTCCTGAGTCACATAACTGACTGAATTCTATAGATCATGGCTTAACTGAGAGTATCGTGATAATATGACATGGCTCTAGGCACACAGCTATATTTTTTGGGTGGAAGTACCCCCAGGATTTGATGGAAGAAAACTGACACACATGACTGACTTGATCATAAGAGTAGAGTCCATAATCCACACTATCATAAATAAGGGATTTCATACTAAGCATGGTTCTCAATAATCTATTTCATGGAAGGGAATTTCATACAACATATATATACTTGCACAGCTTTCAATATCATGCCCATTACATATTACAACCATAGTTCATAATATCATAACTTGGGGAATTTCATGAAGTACATAGGTATTCTACATCTTGTACATGAGTGGGTCTTAAAAGTAAGCATAGCATAATTCCATAAGACTAGTTCATGAGTAATCGAACAGTGTTCACAAGACACATTATCAACATGGATGACATTGAATCATAGAGGCCTATCATGAATCCTTCCCTTAGAGATAATTTAGCTATATTGCATGATTTCTTGTCTCTTTGGTCTTTTATCAAACACCTTACATACACAACTTAGTCATAGGTGTAAATCATACGATTACTCATCATAAATAATCAAACTTACATGTTTTCAACTCATATGATGTCATAAATTCATAATAACACATAAAGATTCTATCTTGGCATCATTCAACACATAACCATGATCAATAATCCATTCATAACTTGAAAACCATAATATATAGTTTTAGAAGTGGGTTTTTGAACTTCATGTACGAAAGGAGTCCATGAATGAACACACGCATACCTTCGAAAGGAAACATTGATGATTTGCTGGATAGTTCTTAGATTGGAAAACTTAACTCTTGATTATCTTGTAAAAAGGCTTGAATCTTGCTTTTGAGATATGAGTTTATTGGAAACTCTAATCTTGTGGTTGAGAGTGTAAGAGAGGGTTTTTGAGATGGTTAACTGAATAAAAATGGGAAAAATTATGCCTCTTTAGGGTTGTAAGTCGTGGAATGTGAACGTAATGATCAAAATACCCTTGCAAAAATTCCATTGAATTGCTGGAAAAATATACTTGATGCCATCTGTGATAGGCCGTCAGGTCCGTGATAGGCCGTACACGAATGGTCGTCACAAAAGAGGTCCAAATACTTGATTTTCTTCCCAGAGTTGATGATGTCATCAGAAATGTCATTAGAATGTGACAACATCATCAAATAGGTCGTCAGAAACATGATAGCCTGTCAGAAAAGTCATCACCATTTTCCAGCTTGACACGCTAGAATAAAATGGGGATAACACTTTTCTCCGATATCACATTTAGGAAAAATTGGTATCGTTAGAAAGCTAATTCAAATTCTATCTTGGCATCATTCAACACATAAACATGATCAACATATCCATTCATAACTTGAAAACCATAATATATAGTCTTACAAATGGGTTCTTGAACTTCATGGACGAAAGGAGTCCATGAATGAACACACGCATACCTTATAAAGGAAACATTAATGATTTGCTAGATAGTTCATAGGTTGGAAAACTTAATTCTTTATTATCTTGGAAAAAGGCTTGAATCTTGCTTTTGAGATATGAGTTGGATGAAAACTCCAATCTTGTAGTTGAGAGTGCAAGAGAGGGTTTTTGAGATGGTTAAGTGAAGCAAAATGGGAAAAATTATGCCTCTTTTGGGTTATAAGTCGTGGAATGTGAAAGAAATAACCAAAATACCCTTGCAAAAATTCCCTTGAATTGCTGTAAAAATATACTTGATGCCATCTGTGATAGGTCGTCCGGTCCATGATAGGCCGTCACGAATGGTGGTCACAAAAGAGGTCCAAATTCTTGATTTTCTTCCCAGGGTTGATGACGTCATCAAAAATATTGTCAGAATGTGATGACATCAGCAAAAAGGTCATCAGAAATGTGATAGCCCATCAGAAACGTCGTCACCATTTTACAGCTTGACATACTAGAATAAAATGGGGATAACTCTTTTCTCTGGTATCACATTTAGGAAAAATTGATATCGTTGGAAAGATAATTCAAATTCTATCTTGGCATCATTCAACACATAAACATGATCGAAAATCCATTCATAACTTGAAAACCATAATATATAGTTTTAGAAATGGATTCTTAAACTTCATGAACAAAAGGAGTCCATGAATGAACACACGCATACCTTAGAAAGAAAACATTGATGATTTGCTAGATAGTTGTTGGATTAGAAAACTTAATTCTTGATTATCTAGGAAAAAGGCTTGAATCTTGATTTTGAAATATGAGTTTGATGAAAACTCTAATCTTGTGGTTGAGAGTGTAAGAGAGGGTTTTTGAGATGGTTAAAAGAAGAAAAATAGGAAAAATTATGCCTCTTTACAGTTATAAGTCATGGAATGTGAAGGA
The DNA here is from genome assembly GCF_002878395.1 of Capsicum annuum. Taxonomy (NCBI): domain Eukaryota; kingdom Viridiplantae; phylum Streptophyta; class Magnoliopsida; order Solanales; family Solanaceae; genus Capsicum; species Capsicum annuum. The sequence continues at coordinate 5,235 of NW_025892242.1, read as the reverse complement.
AATGACCAAAATACCCTTGCAAAAAAGCCCTTGAATTGCTGGAAAAATATAATTGATGCCATCTATGACAGGCCATCAGGTCCGTGATAGGCCGTCACGAATGGTCATCACAGAAGAGGTTCAAATTCTTGATTTTCTTCCCAGGGTTGACGACATCATCAGAAATGTCCTCAGAATGTGACAACATCATCTAAAAAGTCGTCAAAAAGGTGACAGCCCGTCAGAAAGGTGACAACCCATTAGAAAAGTCATCACCATTTTCCAGCTTGACATGCTAGAATAAAATCAGGATAACACTTTTCTCCGATATCACATTCAGGCAAAATTGGTATCGTTAGAAAGCTAATTCAAATTATATCTTGGCATCATTCAACACATACACATGATCAACAATCCATTCATAACTTGAAAACCGTAAGATATAGTTTTAGAAATGGGTTCTTGAAGTTCATGGACGAAAGGTGTCCATGAATGAACACACGCATAACTTAGAAAGGAAACATTGATGATTTACTACATAATTTTTGGATTGGAACACTTAATTCTTGATTATCTTGGAAAATGGCCTTAATCATGCTTTTGAGATATGAGTTTGATGGAAACTCTAATCTTGTGGTTGAGAGTGTACGAGTGGATTTTTGAGATGGTTAACTGAAGAAAAATGGGAAAAATTACGCCTCTTTAGGGATATAAGTCGTGGAATTCTAAGGAAATGACCATAATACACTAAACAAAATGCCCTTGAATTGCTGGAAAAATATACTTGATGCCATCTCTGACAGGCTGTTAGGTCCGTGATAGGCCGTCACAAATGGTCGTCACAAAAGAGGTTCAAATTCTTGATTTTCTTCCTAGGGTTGACGACATCATCAAAAATGTCATTAGGAAAGAAATATTGATGCTTTGCTCTATAGTTCTTGGGTTGGAAAACTTAATTCTTGATTATCTTGGAAAAAGTCTTGAATCTTTCTTTTGAGATATGAGTTTGATGAAAACTCTAATCTTGTGGTTGAGAGTGTAAAAGAGGGTTTTTGAGATGGTTAACTGAAGAAAAATAGGAAAAATTACACCTCTTTAGGGTTATAAGTCATGGAATGTGAAGGAAATAACCAAAATACCATTGCAAAAATGTCATTGAATTGCTAGAAAAATATACTTGATCCCATCTATGATAGGCCATCAGGTCTGTGATAGGCCGTCATGAAGGGTCGTCACAAAAGAGGTCCAAATTCTTGATTTTTTTGACAGGATTGACGATGTCATTAGAAATGTCATCAGAATATGATGACATCATGAAAAATGTCATCAGAAACATGATAGCCCATTAGAAACATCGTCACCATTTTCCAGCTTGATATGCTAGAATAAAATAGGGATAACTCTTTTCTCCAATATCTGATTTAGGCAAAATTTTTATCGTTGGAAAGCTAATTGAAATTTTATCTTGGTATCATTCAACACATAAACATGATCAAAAATACATTCATAACTTGAAAACCATAATATATAGTTTTAGAAATGGGTTCTTGAACTTTATGAACAAAAAGAGTCCATGAATGAACACACACATACCTTAGAAAGGAAACATTGATGATTTACTAGATAATTCTTGGATTGGAAAACTTAATTCTTGATTATATTGGAAAATGGCTTTAATCTTGCTTTAGAGATATAAGTTTGATGGAAACTCTAATCTTGTGGTTGAGAGTGTAAGAGAGGGTTTTTGAGATGGTTAACTGAAAAAAAGGGGAAAAATTACGCCTCTTTAGGGCTATAAGTCGTGGAATGTGAAGGAAATGACCATAATATCCTTACAAAAATGCCCTTGAATTGCTGGAAAATACACTTAATGCCATCTCTGACAGGCTGTCAGGTCCGTAATAGGCCGTCACAAATGGTCGTCACACAAGAGGTTCAAATTCTTGATTTTCTTCCTAGGGTTGACGACATAATCAAAAATATCATCAGAATGTGACAACATCATCAAAAAGGTCGTCAGAAACATGATAGCCCGTCAGAAAAATCGTCACCATTTTCTAGCTTGACATGCTAGAATAAAATAGGGATAACTCTTTTCTCCGATATCACATTTAGGCAAAATTAGTATCGTTAGAAAGCTAATTCAATTCTATCTTGGCATCATTCAACACATAAACACGATCAAAAATCCATTCATAACTTGAAAATCATAATATATAGTTTTAGAAATGGGTTCTTGAACTTTATGTACGAAAGGAGTCCATGAATGAACACACGTATACCTTAGAAAGGAAACATTGATGATTTAATAGATAGTTCTTCGGTTGGAAAACTTAATTCTTGATTATCTTAGAAAAAGGCTTGAATCTTTCTTTTGAGATATGAGTTTGATAGAAACTCTAATCTTGTGGTTGAGAGTGTAAAAGAGGGTTTTTGAGATGCTTAACTGAAGAAAAATAGGAAAAATTACGCCTCTTTAGGGTTATAAGTCATGGAATGTGAAGGAAATGACCAAAATACCCTTGCAAAAATGTCGTTGAATTGTTGGAAAAATATACTTGATGCCATCTATGACAGGCCATCAGGTTTGCGATAGGCCGTCACGAATGGTCATTATAAAAGAGGTCCAAATTCTTGATTTTCATCCTAGGATTGACGATGACATTACAACTGTCATCAGAATATGATGACATCATCAAAAAGGTCATCAGAAACATGATAGCCCTTTTGAAACGTCGTCACCATTTTCCAGCTTGACATGCTGGAATAAAATAGGTATAACTCTTTTATCCGATATCAGATTTAGGCAAAATTTGTATCATTGGAAAGCTAATTCAAATTCTATCTTAGTATCATTCAACATATAAACATTATCAAAAATACATTCATAACTTGAAAACCATAATATATAGTTTTAGAAATAGGTTCTTGAACTTTATGAACGAAAGGAGTCCATGAATGAACACACACATACCTTAGAAAGGAAACATTGATGATTTACTAGATAATTCTTGGATTGGAAAACTTAATTCTTGATTATCTTAGAAAATGGCTTTAATCTTGCTTTAGAGATATGAGTTTGATGGAAACTCTAATCTTGTGGTTGATAGTGTAAGAGAGGGTTTTTGAGATGGCTAACTGAAGAAAATTGGGAAAAATTATACCTCTTTAGGTCTATAAGTCGTGGAATGCTAAGGAAATGACCATAATACCCTTACAAAAATGCTTTTGTATTTGTGGAAAAAATATACTTGATGCCATCTCTGACAGGCTGTCAGGTCCGTGATAGGCCGTCACAAATGGTCGTCACAAAAGAGGTTCAAATTCTTGATTTTCTTCCGAGGGTTGACAACATCATCAAAAATGTCATCAGAATGTGACAACATCATCAAAAAGGTCGTCAGAAACACGATAGCCCGTCAGAAAAGTCGTCACTATTTTCTAGCTTGACATGCTAGAATAAAATAGGGATAACTCTTTTCTCCGATATAATATTTAGGAAAAATTGGTGTCGTTGGAAAGCTAATTCAAATTCTATCTTGGCATCATTCAACACATAAACATGATCAACAATCCATTCATAACTTGATAACCATAATATATAGTTTTAGAAATAGGTTCTTAAACTTTATGGACGAAAGGAGTCCATGAATGAACACACGCATACCTTAAAGAGGAAACATTGATGATTTACTAGATAATTCTTGGATTGAAAAACATAATTCTTAATTCTCTTGGAAAATGGCTTTAATCTTGCTTCTGAGATATGAGTTTGATAGAAACTCTAATCATGTGGTTGAGACTGTAACAGAGAGTTTTTGAGATGGTTAACTGAAAAAAAAGGGGATAAATTACGCCTCTTTAGGGCTATAAGTCCTGGAATGTGAAGGAAATGACCATAATACCCTTATAAAAATGCCCTTGAATTGCTGGAAAAATATACTTGATGCCATCTGTGATAGGCCGTCAGGTCCAAGATAGGCCGTCATGAATGGTCGTCACAAATCGGGTCTAAATTCTTGATTTTCTTTCCAGGGTTGACAATGTAATCAGAAATGTCATCAGAATGTGATGACATCATCAAAAAGGTCTTCAGAAACGTGATAGCCCATCAGAAACGTCGTCACCATTTTCCAGCTCGAAATGCTAGAATAAAATAGGGATAACTCTTTTCTCTGATATAATATTTAGGAAAAATTGGTGTCGTTGGAAAGCTAATTCAAATTCTATCTTGGCATCATTCAACACATAAACATGATCAACAATCCATTTATAACTTGATAACCATAATATATAGTTTTAGAAATGGGTTCTTGAACTTTATGGACGAAAGGAGTCCATGAATGAACACACGCATACCTTAAAAAAGAAACATTGATAATTTCCTACATAGTTCTTGGGTTGGAAAACTTAATCCTTGATTATCTTGGAAAAAGGCTTCAATCTTGCTTTTGAGATATTAGCTTGATGGAAACTCTAATATTCTGGTTGAGAGTGTAAGAGAGGGTTTTTAAGATGGTTAACTGAAGAAAAATGGGAAAAATTACGCCTCTTTAGGGTTATAAGTCGTGAAATTGAAGAAAATGACCAAAATACCCTTGCAAAAATGCCCTTGAATTGCATGAAAAATATACTTGATGCCATCTGTGACAGGCCGTCAGGACCGTGATAGGCCGTCATGAATGCTCATCACAAAAGAGGTTTAAATTCTTGATTTTCTTCCTAGGGTTTACGTCATCAGAAATGTCATCAGAATGTGACAACATCATCAAAACGGTCGTCAGAAACGTGATAGCCCATCAGAAAAGTCATCACCATTTTCCAGCTTGGCATGCTAGAGTAAAATGGGGAGAACTCTTTTCTCCGATATCACATTTAGGCAAAATTGGTATCGTTTGAAAGATAATTCAAATTCTAACTTGGCATCATCCTACACATAAACATGATCAAAAATCCATTCATAACTAGAAAAATATAATATATAGTTTTAGAAATGGGTTCTTGAACTTCATGGAAGAAAGGAGTCCATGAATGAACAGACGCTTACCTTAGAAAGGAAACATTGATGATTTGCTAGATAGTTCTTGGGTTGGAAAAATTAATTCTTGATTATCTTGGTAAAAGGCTTGAATCTTGCTTTTGAGATATAAGTTTGATGGAAACTCTAATCTTGTGTTTGACAGTGTAAGAGAGGGTTTTTGAGATGGTCAACTGAAGAAAAATGGGAAAAATTATGCCTCTTTAAGGTTATATATT